>NW_026557876.1:2770053-2857489 GCF_026930045.1 Uloborus diversus
CTTCAGGTGAATCAAATTAATCAAATAGTACTAGCAGAAAAATTGATGGATTTGAATATGACACCAATTGTCCCTGCTGATACTGTTCGATATTCTCTTCGTCGTACATTGTCTGGGGTGGCATGGAAAAGCATATATGAAACATAGAATATTTTTATTTGAAGAATGAGTCAAATAAAATACCACTAAAAACCGGTTGACTTTATCATGGAATAATATACCTGATTGGAGAGTATACCAATTTACTGTGTTTAAAAGCAGAATACACGTGAAGAATTTTTGGCTCAGATGATGTATACCCCCCCCCCCGGTGATTTCCGCATTTTTCACTCATTGGAATAGCAACATAATTTTTAGTGCATAATCATTATACTTAGGCTAAACATATCAATCAGTTCCTTTTACCCGAAATGTTTTTACAAGAAACTTGTAATAATCTCAAATAAGTTGTTGGATGAGATCCTAATAAAATAAATTAAGTAATTTATATTTATTATTAGAAATGAAATCCCGAAAGGAGTAATGAATGTTTCCAGATTTCTAAGTAGTCAAGAAAACTTATTCTTGTCAAAATTTCAATCGTATTTTCAAAGATTAACAATCTACTATGCCTTTTCGCAAAAAATATAACAGCAAGAAATAGTTTCATTTAGAGATTTAAAATGTTTACTTTCAATCAGTCAAAAAAAAAAAAAAAAAAAAACTGAGTGATTTTTTTTCTGTCTTGCTCGCACACCACGATAATCTCCGGTTGATACGAAATGTTGGCATTTAATGTTTTGATGACTTTCAAAAGAATACAATGCGTTAGAGCAAAAACAATTACTTTATAATAGTTCTATAAAGTTTAAATCAGCTACCATCGGAATTCTATCAAATGCATAGTAACAAGAAAAATACATTTGTATATTAACATGTACAAAGATATTCAACAATACTTACATGTGACCAGCGGTGCTAAATTTAAGTATCTAAATTGCATCTGGATACAAGTAATCCAATAAATAGCCTTTATTTTAAATGGATAACAAGAGATCCTAAAACTTTTCTCACCGCTAGAACACACAATATGACTAACGAATAGAATAGTTCGAAGTATTGAGCAAAATAATACACCGCAATAATATTCTAATACTGACTCAGTAAAATCCACAACAAATCACCAGGGGGATCAAAACACATCTGGCCTGTCTGAAAATGGCGCGAACATTTTTTCCAAACCTACAAAGTCCAAAGGCATAAAAACAATTTCGACATACGAGTATATTACTCTCCAGACAGGAAATAGCAAGCTTTCTACTTTGTCTACGGCACGTGAGATGTTATTCTAAATAAGCTTTTAATTAACAACATGTAACAGTGCGATTTAATAAGCATAATCAAAAAGTGACGTTTATCATAACTTGAAGGCTAATCAGAATACTAACAAAGTACAACACAGCGGCAACCCTAAAAATGGAAAAATTCTGTTTTCGTATTTTCTTTCGTGATATTTCCGTTTTTCTAAGGAAAAAATACGTTTTGAAGCTATTACGGAAATATTCTGTTAAAATCAGTCAGAAAACTACCTGAACTTTCAGGGTTTTTTTAACAGTGTATCTCGAACTGACACCTTGCGCCGGAATGCTTGGAGACGGTAATTACATTTATTCACTTTTACGTATTCAGCCCAAAACGAACGTTTTGTCCTTTAAGCACTTTTTAAGGCCTTCTTGGTTTCAGAGCACAATTAATTACCGTGGTTGTAACGTTCTAGCATTCTGGCATTAATTTATTTCACTTGGCATCCAAATCACACTTACTTTTTACGCGCTACATAGCCCTTCGTGATCCGTCCCCAGCAATTGTCTACCAGTGCATTTAAAAAAAGAAAGGCAAAATCACCGTGAAAACAAGAAGGGGAAAAAAGAAGGTTTCGTTTATTTATTTAATAATTAATTAATTTATTTATTTATTGAGCAATCACGATTGCTTATTGTTCTCACTTGACTGTTTTGATGTGCTATGATTTTATTTTCCCGCCAGTACCCTCTGCCGCTCCACCGTCGGACGGCCGCTTCACGATGCTGCTCCTATAGCGCAAACAGTATCCAGATTGCGTCCATATCCTACACACACTCGCATACATACACACACAAACACATACACACACATACATACAACTACACACACAAACACATACACACACAAACACATAAACACACACAAACACATACACACACAAACACATACACACTCAAACAAATACACACACACGCATACATACAGACACTTACACATACACACACAACTACCCACACACTCATGCCTGCACACAGACACAAACACAAATGCATACACACACATCCCCCCCCCCACACACAAACACTCATACACACAACTACCCACACATTCATACCTGCACACAGACACAAACACACATGTCTACACACACAGACACATACCCACAAACACACATACCCCCCTCACACACATAAACACACACGCCTACATACACACACACACTCGTGATTGCGAAAAACATAATTTGAATTCAAGAGGTCAAAATTCATATTAATTTTTTTATTTATTTATTTGTTTTTATTTATTTATTTATTTTATTTTATTTATTTATTTTATTTTTTTTTCGAACAATCACATTGCTTATTGTTCTCATTTGACTGTTTTGATGTTTCTATGATTTAATTTCCCCCCCCCCCCTGCAGCACCACCGTCGACCGGCCGCCTCACGATGCTGCTCCTCTAGCGAAAATCGTCTCCAGGTTGCGTCCATATCCTACACACACACACGAATACATACACGCACACACACACACAAACACGCACACACACATACACGAAACACACAAACATACTCGTGGTTGCGAAAAACA
This sequence comes from Uloborus diversus, assembly GCF_026930045.1. Classification (NCBI taxonomy): domain Eukaryota; kingdom Metazoa; phylum Arthropoda; class Arachnida; order Araneae; family Uloboridae; genus Uloborus; species Uloborus diversus. Next base: position 2,772,927 of record NW_026557876.1, read on the forward strand.
TAATTTGAATACAAGATGTCAAAATTAAAAATTTTTTTCTCTCTTTTTTAATTCTTGAAAAACATTCAAAATATCATCGTTCTTGTTTCTTCCATTCTAACTTCCATGTCAGTCGCAGATAGTATGGGAATTAGGATTATTCTGGTCTGCGCATAATAATTGTACATGCAGGCCCGACGAGAGGCCATGTCAGCCTAATCAGATACTGGAGGCCCGGGCCTTGAGGGAGCCGGCGACACTGACGCAAAAAAAGAAAGAAAAGAGGGGGGGGGGGACTCCGAATAAAGAGAAAACTTAAAGATTAAGTAAAATTTACTCTTTTGGTATTCAATGTTGTGGCACTCAAAATGGAGTTGATTGTTTTCTATTAAGCAGCTTTGATTATTTTTTCACCCCCACCCCACCCCCCTTTTTTTTCTTTTTCCCACCTTTCCCCCCTTTTTTCCCTTTTCTTTTCTTTTTCCCCCTTTTTTTCTCCTTTTATCCCTTTTCTTTTCTTTTTTTTCCTTTTTTCTCTTTTCTTTTCTTTTTCCCCTTCTTTTCTTTTCAACCTTTTTTTCTTTTTACCCCCTTTTCTTTCTTTTCTTCTTTTTCTTTTTGGAGGAGGAGGCGGGAGGAGCTCTCTACGGCCCTCTGTACATGATATTTACGCATCACAAACGGTTATATATGACAGGGGCGCCCCCTAAGAGCAAGGGCGTACCCCCTAAAGATCGTAAAAAAAAACCCCCAAAGGCAAGAGCCCCCCCCCCCAATGAAAAAATACCCCTTAAAACAACCATCCCTAAAAATTTCAATGGCGCAGTCTGCGTCATGACATGCCTCCCCCCCCCCCCCTTGGTTTGTACCCTTGTATAAAAAGAAGCAGTATATACATAACATGAGAACCTACAGTAAACTCTCGATTATCCGCGGGTGGATTATCCGCAAGTAATCAACAATCAGGAACATGTATTTTCGCAGCAAAAAACAAATACCAATTATTGTTTTTAATATCATATTACCTTTATTTTATTTATTTATTTATTTATTGCGCTTTCTCCATCGTAAATACACTTGCTCTTTATTAAGGTAAGTTCTGTTGGGCAAAAATAGAAACTTTTTTTACTGTACTGTATATATTTTCAGTGTTTGTAGAAAGTATTATGCATCAATATCGTCAAGTTTTTGAGGAAGAACAATTTTTACTTTACGAGTCCCCCATTTTAGCATTTTTTCGGTTTATCGGCGATTTTCATTATCCGCGGCACCAGTTCCGCGGATAATCGAGAGGAGACTGTGCTGTGTACTGTTTTCGCGCATCTCATTCCCCTGAAAGGAATCTCACCGAAATGTCAAGGAGTGCTCCGGCTGTGTGCATGTCTGTATGTATGTGAGCGGGGCAGGTCCGTGTGAGGATGAAGATGAAGCAAGAGCGGCCGATGCGGCACAATCGATACAGGATCCGGCAAGTGGCCACAGCTGCGAATCGTATCGCGCATTCCAGCCCCCCCCCCCCCGCCGCACGCACAAGTGGCTCGGGAAAATAATTCCAGTCAGAGCGCAGGGATGATTGGGGGGGACCCCCCTTGGGGGGTGACCCCCCCCCCTCCCACAACGTAATAAAAATGATTTAACAGTTCAATGCCAATAGTTTTCGCCAATGTTATGCTGCGGCATGAAGAATCAGTCGTCACGTGTTTGCGGCCCGGGAAAAAAATGAGTGGTGCTGGTTTAGATCTTCTTGCAGGGGACGGTTGAAGAGTCAGCTGTGACAAGAATTTCACTAAGATTACTATCAAACTTCAAATTTTCAGGTCCGAGAAAATAGTGCATGGAATCCAGTGGCGTAGCGAGAAAAATTCCTTAGGTAGGGTTAATTCTTTCTGAAGTTTAAAGTAAAGCTATGCCCTCGAGTTTACATACACACACACACACACACACACATATATATATATTTGATAGCAATATAAGGATTGAACAAGAACGAAGAATTCATTTAAAAGAAGGAAAAAATGAAAAAAATGAAAAAATCCCAAAATACCCTGGGGCCTCATCAGGGGGTACTCCCCAAGGGTAGCCTGTGGCGTCAATTGAACTGAGTAGTGAAGTTCATTTTTAGTGAAGTTCATTTTGGTTGACTTGTCCAGATTATAAACACAAAATATGATAGTGTTTCTTTATATATATATATATATATATATATATATATATATATATATATATATATATATATATATATATATATATATAAATTTTCAGGACTCATGGGGGGGTTCTAATCCCCCTATCCCCCCCCCCATGGCTACGCCACTGATGTAATCAATGTTGACCTGTTTTTGCTTGGTTTTGTAAGGTGATTCTGCTCAGCGCGTCGTAATTCAAAGGATTGACTGGGTTTGATTACTGGGTTGCTGCTGTTTTGAGTCTTTGTTCATTTTCAAAAGCACACCGATTTACACACCTGGGTACCCCGGGCACTGACAAATATGGTGCCCCCCCCACACACACAAAAAAATATGATGGTAAGAGAGTGTTCGATATTATTTTGATAGAAAGAAACTTTAAAATACCGATTTCATACGAAAAAAGTCAAAAAAAATGCTACATATAATAATGTAGACTGGTTATATGCATATACATTGCAAAACAATAATTATTTACAAAAAAAAAAAAAAAAATTAATTTGAATTTTGACATCTTGAATTCAAATTATTTTTTCCGCAATCACGAGTAAAAGTATGTAGGCGTGTGTGTTTGTGTGGGGGGGTATGTGTTTGTGTGTAAGGGTTATGTGTATGTGTGTGTAGGCATGTGTGTTTGTGTCTGCGTGCTGGCATAAATGTGTGGGTAGTTGTGTGTATGAATGTGTGTGGGGGGGGGGGGTATGTGTATGGTGTGTGTAGGCATATGTGTTTGTGTCTGTGTGCAGGCATGAATATGTGGGTAGTTGTGTGTATGTGTGTGTATGTTTTTGTGTGTGTAAGTGTGGGTGTCTGTATGTATGCGTGTGTGTATGTGTTTGTGTATGTGTGTGTAGGTGTAGGTGTATGTGTGTATGTGTAGGTGTCTGTATTGATGCGTCTGTGTATGTGTTTGTGTATGTAGTTGTGTATGTATGCGCGTGTGTGTAGGACATGGATGCAACCTGGAGACGGCTTTCGCTAGAGGAGCAGCATCGTGAGGAGCCCGTCGACGGTGATGGTGCGGAGGGTGGCGGTGGGAAAAATCAAAGGAACGACAAAAACAGTCAAGTGAGAACAATAAGCAATCGTGATTGCTCAATAATTAAGATGTTTTGCAAAGAAATCATTTAATATAAATCCAAATATTTGTGGTTTTTATGTTAAAAAATTTTTTAGTTGCAGATGGAAAAACTATGATATAAATGGTAAAGGTAAATCATAATGTGCTTTCTGCGCATCAATGATTCTTTATATATTTTCTCCTTTGTTTTCTTGTACTAAATTCATGTATGATGTCCTCATAAACAAGTTTTAGGTAAAACTTCCTCCTATTGATAACAGAGCTAATGAAGATAATTTACCATCAGAAATGAGAGTACGCCAAAGGACACTTAGTTCTCTTCAATAGCGAAAATGATCGTTCTTCACAACAATTGGCTAATATGCTTTCATTTAATAAAAAAAATTGTCAAATGACAAAATTTTTTTTGTTCCCTTTAGTTAGAGGCCCCAAACACTGGTCCTTTAAAAAAAAAAAAAAAAAATTGATGACAGAAATTTGGCCTCTAAAGCCTCTAGGATTTCTTTTCCTTTTTGCTTGCAAAATACAACAATTGTGAGCAAAAATGCGAAGTTTTATGGAATCTGATCTTAATTTAAGAAATGTATTGATCCTCAAAAATCCATACTCTGAACAGTAGTTTGATAGATCATTTTTGAAAGTAATTAAATTAACAATATGCAGAATAAACTACTTAATGATAAAATAGATTTTTTCTATTTAATTCAATCTAAATTTAATGGTGGTAAGCTAAATCTAAAATAAAAATTTCTTCAAAGTGATTTTCTTATACATTTAATCTGTATTGAATTTCTATCACCTGTAAATATTCTGCTGTAACTACCTAGCTTAGGATTGTACTACATAAATTTGTTTGATATTGAACTTATAAGTCTTCTCTCTTTCAGTTTACAACAACAGAAGTACACAACCATTCAAAGAAAATCATTTATATCCGCAAATCAAGTTATGCGTAATTTTTTCATTTTGTAATTTAAAAATACTTGCTAAAATAATATGAGGGATAATGTATTTGTATATGAGTTATTTTACAGTGTCTAATACTTGCAAGGGTAAATGGGGGCTACCACTAAAAGCCCACAGTGGTCCACAAGCAATCTTCATGTGATCTGCAAACATTTTAGTTGATGGCGAACAGCATCATTTTTGTAGCTGAAATTAAATTTATCCAAGAAAACTTTTGGAATCATATGATTTCATCACTCATAACTGTTGTAAAAAAAATCTCCATTGTATGTGGTGTCATTTATCGGTTTGGGGAAAGGGTACAAGTTGAGAACTTTTCCCTCCCCCCAAGCCAAAAAGAAAGAAAAAAAATGTAGGAATCTGCGAGAAATTTTTTGAAAGTATAAATTTGCCAAAGTAAAGAGTCTTATCAAAGAGTAAGACATGATTTGGAAAATGTTTCGTTACTGCTATAATCAGCAGTGAAATAATTTTATAGTCGTTAATCATCTCCACTGGAGCAGCAAGAATTTTTACCTGAATGGGAGGGAAGGTCAATAGTCTTGATGTGTTTAATTTTATCTAATTGGTAGCAAATTGCTAACTCTACCGTTTCTACAGGAATAGAATTAGCAGTATATGTTGAAGCTAAGAACTCTGGGGAGAGTTTGACCTTCAAACCATTCTTGTTGCACCACTACTTATGTCAGATTAACTACCAATTAATTTGCAATACCCTCATTTTACACGGATTTCATTACACACAGTTTAAGATTTGACCCCGTTATTTCATTATATATGGATGAGTTTTGATTTATGCAAATGCAGCATTAAAATGCATAAAGTTTTTCAAAATTTTCATATTTAAAACTTCTAAGATTGTAGATAACAAATGAAAACTGCATTTTGGCATGCTTATAAGGGAGCTTGAGCCATTGAAGACATTTTTAGAGCTCTTTTCAGAAGCAATATTATTAAACTCACACAATTCATAGCTCACTTGAACAAAAGCTTTTAGAAGTGACAAATAAGAACAAAACCAACAACAATACCAACATTGATGATACTCTACTGAAAGCTTCCACATTTAAATTTTGAGCCATATTTTGACAGTGGATCTTTCTGATTTGTGTGTTTGTAAAGGAAGATCCTATCATGGAAATGATGCAAGTGACCATGGATGTGCTCATGCCCCACAAAGAAAAAGCCCTGCATAGAAAAATGACTGCCAAAGGAATATCATAAACAGCTGTTCTTCATATTCCCTAAGTTAATTCATGTTTCCTTCATGTCCATTGTGTATTTGTATTGGAATTAGTACATATTTTTTTATCAATGGAACATAACCTAACCTATTTTAACATTACTGTTAAGTCTTCATTTACACAGCATTTCTGTGGAACGTAACCCCTGCAAAAAACGAGAGTCCATTGTATGTAGTTTACAATTTACATGTTGGTTATAAGTGGTAATCCTTACTATGTGTTTGCTTTGCACATTGCAGAGTTTTAAAAAAAAAAGTGTAATTATATTTCAAGTGACTGCTTTTTTTCTCTTTCTCTTTAGCAAGTGTAAAAATTAAGTGAGATGCTGCGAATACAAATGCTATCAGCCGCAGAATCGGCAGATACTTGCTGGAGCTGTAGATTGGGATCATCGGTCTCACAGTATCAAATAAAGGACACTGAATGGTCGAAACGAAGACAAAAAAGCTCATAATATGTAAACACAATATATATGTTTTTTACATATTACCTAGCTGATAATGTGTAAAAAAATGAATAAAAATTTTTTTTCCAATGAACTTGTAAATATGTAAATTGTTCCAAAATATTAATTTAAGAAAAAAAATAAGGATTTTGATTATATCATTTATATGATCGAATGAACGAACAAAACATTTATGATGGAAATACTGTCAATGGGAAGAACTATCATGCTTAAATCTGATCCTTACTCTTAATAATAATGAATCTTAATGTCCCACAATCTTAACATTTGGCGTAAAAAAAGTAATTTGTGCTCATTAAAAATCATAAAAAATGAAAGATATTACTGTTAGTAATCTAATAAAATAAATGATAAACCGTCAATTTTCCTCTAGTCTAGTTATTGTAGCCGTAAATTATATCGTTTTAAGACAGAAAGGTCGAGGGACCTTTGACCAGTGCGCTAGGAATAAAACACAAACGCACAGTTTTGGGTTTTATACCTCTAGTGCAGTGTCAAAGCTTCATAGCTATGGGTGCCACTTCTCAGTAAAGACGAATTCCGTTTTTTAAAGAAAAAAAAATCGGCACACAGATTTCCATCCTTCAATTAAAAGGGGTAAAAACCCTGAAACTGAAGGATGGAAGCCTCTATGCCGATTTTTTTTTTAAAGACTGAATTCTGTTTTAGCAGTATTACCCAACACTGGCTAATAGCTACGTATATAATCGACCAGTGTCACCTGGTCCCATTGGCCAGTACTGGCTCGAGTATCGGCCAATGCGGCAAAAGAGATTGCTACCCGGTATTGGCCAATTTAGTTTTGCCGGTACTGGCCAATGCTGGCATCAAGTATTGCCCAATATTGTTAAAAATTCAACCATTCGACGCTGGCCAACCCAACTTTAACCGATATTGGCCAAAACTCGCTCCGAGTATCTGCCAATACTGGGGGAAAATTATAGGCCAACATTAGCCAATTTTGATTTACCAGTATTGGCCAATACTGGCAACGAGTATTGCCCAATATTGTAAAAAAGTTAGCCGTTTTACGCTGGCCGACCCAACTTTACCCGATATTGGCCAATCTACCAAACACCGTGGTTATGACATTGGCCGATACTGCTGTGCTGCTGGGGAAACAAGTCATATCGCAGACGATGTGCGATCAATGTTAGAAATGGCCGAAAATAACAAAGGACATGAAGTCCAGAATTTCGTATTATCACTTCAATCTCACAAGTAAGATTAATTTTATTCAGTGGTTATTTATGTTATTCTTTGAGATAAATTCATATGTTTTGTCCATGGGATATTTTCAATGCTGACATCCATTTGAAAATGTACTTTATTGTATTTATTTTTTATTTTGCTACCTTTATTCTTAAATGTGCTATAAAAACTTCCGCAATTATTTCTAAATAGGCATTTTATGTCTTTATAATACAATTAGAAGCAAGAATTTAAAAAATAAGTCAAGTATTACGCAAAACGAAGAAACTTTCATTTTTTTAAATTAAATTGCGAGTACTATTAATATCTTTATATGAATTTCCGATCAGATGTCAGCTTTAAGAAAATATTCTCAGACTAGAAAACTATCTTGAAGAATAACAGAAATAATTAAAGAATGAAATTTAATTCTCGAGTTTGAAGTGAAAATAATACAAATAAATAAATGGATAAAACACCTTGCAAACGTGCTGATTTCATACTGTCATGTCAATGTATCCTGATATTTTCCTGTCATACCAATACGTATGCAATATTACAAAAGCAAGATCATCTTGCCTAGACCTTGATTTCATGCTGTCATGACAACATCTTGATATTATCCTGTCATATCAATACGTATGCAAGATTACAAAAGCAAGATCATCTTGCCTAGACCTTGATTTCATGCTGTCATGACAACATCTTGATATTATCCTGTCATATCAATACGTATGCAATGTTACAAAAGCAGCCTACCTTGATATTTTCCTGATATTATGCTGCATACACCTTGTCAGTCAATATTGTGGCAGCCTGCTGACAGCATAAAGGGAGTAACATAACAACATTGAGGCAGTATTAATGCAAGATGATTTTTCTTGCATGTCAACCTTTATGCAATACTGAGGCAAGATATTTTGCTTACTGGGATACCCTTCCAAACAAAAAAAGAATTTTTCAAATCGGTCCAGCATTCTTGAAGTAATGCGAAAACATACATAAAAAGCCGCAAGCCGAAATCATAACCTCCTTTTTTGAAGTCTGTTAAAAATGTTAATTTGCCTGGGCCCGGCTGACTACGAAAGAAAAAAACTTTTCTAACTCGGCTTTTATAGCGTATAAGACCGAAGCCAGCGAGGGGGAGGGGGCGGGTCAGACCTCCATCCAGAAAATCGGATAACGCTCTCTCAAGTCGGTCAAGTGAGGGTTCGTTATAGCGAGGTTTGACTGTATTTCAATTTTGGTAGACTGCGAAGGTGTTTTCTCTTTTTTTTTTCCTCACCACTAAAATGAAATTGTTGGTCCCATTTTTGAAAAACTGGAAGGCGTCGTGTAGGTTTAGCACCTTGAAACTGCTTAGGCGTCGAAATAAAAAGCCCCAAACGGAAACGGAGGCACATTCACAGAGCATAAACATTACTAAGAATAATTTATTTAATATTGATTGTTAATCATAAACAATAATTTAGCAGCGACAAATTTTTACTTTTAAAATAAATAATGAATTGAAAAGATTGCTTCCATCGTTTATATTTCATTCATGAACAATTTGAACACAATGCGCATAGATAAAATTGTCGAATGAATGTTTAGCTTAGAGGGGTTATGACTTCCGTGACCCTTCCCATTGTATCCACCCCTGGCAGTTCCTATGTCTTAACTTACGGACTCGAAATTGCCCCGGCTGGCTGTGCCTATGCCACCTCGACTTTTAGTTTTATTGCGTAAGATTTACTTTAGTGTGTGGTATCTAGATGAATGCTTCAAAATAATCCAGAAAGTGGGCTGAAAAAGTGTTCCTAAATAAAAAGGCAGTGTGCGTGTTCAAAAAACTCTCAAAAGATTTACAGTGTTGGTTAACTTCAGACAAGTACGAAACTTTTTGTCGCTCATTGTATTTTAGGGCTATTATTGTAACGTCAGATTTTTTCCGTTATGCATTGGAGCTTTCCCATTAAATTATTCTATGGTTGCGTTCGACGAAACTCACCGGTCTACCGGTAAGTAACTGGTTACTAACCGAAGCGTTCTATGATCAACCGGTTACCTCAGCAGTTACCATTCTAAGCTGTTGATTGGTTGATTGGAGCATGAGATCATTAGCTGTCACGTGATTAACTAACCGGTCGTGCTCGTCGAACGTAAGCTATGTAATATTGGTTGTAGATGTCTCATTTTTGTACAGAATTTAAAACACAAAATCTATATAAAGGTGAGTTACCCTCTTTTTGACCCAAGCTCTTGATGAATTTGAAGCGTTTTAAACCTACGGACAAAAAAAGGATACTTGAGGACTGTCTCCCCAAAATAGGGACAGTTGATCATAATCTTACCTTCTCAGAATATGCAACAAAATTAAACGGAATTCATTTACTGCTTTCAGCATAATAAATACTAAACCCGAAATATTTCCCCAATAAACTTATTACTTCTTATCTATTAGAACTCCTTTCATGGCCAAACGCTCCGTCAATTTAACTGACTAGGACTAGACTAGTCCTGTAACCGTAGCTGTGTGGCGTCGTCTGTCAATCACGAGTTCAAATAACCAAACAACTGAGTCAAGTGAAGCTATTTCTTTAAAAACAGAAATGTCTGTGACTCTCGATATTCGCTTGAAAAGAGTCAACAAAACCTATCACGAAGAGGTAAGTCTTTTTAGAGCTCCACGCTGCTATTCTCCATCTTTGAAGCCGTGTTTGAAAACGGTCTTGCGTTTTGACAGTTCGTTTGGAAGAGGCGGATTTTGGTACTCGACCTTAAATCCCGGTTATCACAAATTTGCCATTTCAACTGCGCTTGCGCGCGGACTTAGCTGATTTCAAAACTCTTGCTCAAACTAATTAAAAACATTTTAAATTTGGTAATAAATATGAGATAACAACCAGATAAAAATTAGAAATTACAAAGCTTTCTTTGATTTAGTTTTTACGCCTCGGTAAAGATTGAGTTTTGCGTCTTAATTATCAATGGATATTCGGAGTCTGAATTTTCCTATTCAGCAAATACCCTTTTCAGGGCCAAATTTTTAACCTCAGAAGAGCGTACTCGAATCGCAGCGTCACTTCTAATACACAGCCGAACCCTCAACCTAAATACAAATGTATAATAAAGCTGTTTACGCCTAACGTAAAATATCCGCAATAAACGGATTTCTGTGTACTCATATTCAAATCATTTTTGAAGTACATAACGTGTATTACGTTTACGTTAAATAAATATTTCCAAACCAATAAATATTGAAGTGTCATTTTCCCTTAATATTATAAAGATTATCAGGTATTCATATCCATAGTTTCATATAATATACTTTGAAATCGCTGGGAAAATATTCTAATCGCATTCATTAATTTGTTGGGACACTAGCTCAGCCTAAATATAAACAAGCAACACGAAATCTTAAAACAGAAAAGCCAAAAAAGCTTAGTCCGTGCGCAAGCGCAGTTGAAATGGCAAATTTGTGATAACCGGGATTTAACGTCTAGTGATTTTGGTTCCTCGTATAAACGATGGAGTACCTGGATGATCGAGCCTCGCTCGGCTTTAGAAGAATTATTTTTTGTCTTTTTTAAGGTTCAATACTTTTCCAAATATACTTGAAAAGTTTCACGCTAACAAAATACTAAGCACTCGACCTTCTTATAACGCTAAAGTACCAAACAAAGATTCTAGAGACGTACCGAGTAGCACTTTGGCCGAGTATCGAGTACTCGGCCTTTCACTACTCGGCCGAGTACCGAGTTACCAAGTACCAATTATGTTTTAGGAAGAACTACCGACGCACATGTGATAAATTTTGAACTTATTGGAATAGACCTCCTTGTCCATATAATAATTTTTAAAACTAAAGTCCTGCTGAAATTTAATTACGCATTATTTAAAAAATTTTGTGTCAAAAATTTTACAAAGACATTATTTTTAAAATTAAAAATAAATAAACTAAAGGTATGATTAATCAAGTTGGAATTTAAAACAAATTACAGTAAAATCCCTCTAGTGTGGACACTAACAGGACAATTTTTTTGTCCTCAATAGAGAGGTGTCCGCAGGACAGGGGTTTAATAATGTTATTTGCGTTGGAACTGGGGAGTTAAAAATTGTCCGCATAAGAGGGTTTGTCCCTTAGGAGGAGTTTCACTGTATGCCAATCAATTATAGTTCTAGTCCGCCAAACACAAATAATTTTTAAAAGCAGTTAAAACAAATGTGCGGGAACACTGCAAACACGTGTTTCTGTCCCCCCTCCCCCGTTACAAGGAACGTCTTTTTCAGTGCATAACATGTGAGTTAAAAAATGTAAAGGCATTCGCCAAAAAAATCATACTTTTGTCAGATGGCTTTAAATCCACGAGCTTCCATTTTGTGCATTGAAAAAGGAATTCCTTGTAACGCCAAAACAAGTGTCTGCAGTGTTCCTGCAAAGTTTTATTAACTTTGGGGATATTAAAATAGATTTATTCCATTGAAGCATTACAAACTTCATTATTCTCAAAAATTTAAATTTGACTTATAAATTTTAATTGTAAATGATTGCAGAATATAATGCTTGCTCTTTTTTTATACATTTTAGTATATGTCTAGGACAATATTCAATTTTTTGCAACTACTCGGTATTGGGCGAGTATCTGATCAGAATTTGGCCGAGTACCGAGTAGTTACCGAGTACTCGGTACGTCTCTGAAAGATTCTGAATGTAATTAAATCAACATTTTGCTTTAAACTATTTGTTACGTTTGTATCCACTATACAATTTTCTCGTAGGCAATTAAAATATTTTGACCTTAGTTTTGCTATGGTGAAATCGGTTTTTAACCGAATACTTCCTTTCATACTATGATGCGTTTTACGATTTTATCCCAGTCGAGATTTTCTTTTTGAATAAGTACTTTTAGTGTAGTTGGTCACTTTACGCCAGAAAATGCTACATACGGCATGATATCCATCAAAACTGATGATCCACAAACCATTCCAACAAACGATAACAATTGTCTTAATAAAACATAAAGTCTCTAGACATATGTTTTTTCGAAATAAAATTTAGATGCGTGATTTAAAAAAACATATAGAACTATTTGATGTGTAAAAAATGATATAAGTAAATAAAATAAGACGGTCAAGCAATAGTTTTGCTTAATGAGCCAAAGTGGCTAATATCAGTCAAGCCTGGCAACCCTAAGCAAGTTTAAAATTTTAAAGCGAGAAGAGACAAATTTTCATTGTTATGGTTGCAAATCGTCTGCCTGATGTGTCAATTCACAGTTTACTTCGAGGCTTAACTTAATTAGTCTTTATATTAAAAAATTTTTTTGTAAAAAATCGCGTTTTTACAGCAAAAACACTGATGTAGATGAACTTAGAATGCAAAACTACAATCAAATCCAAAATTTTATCCAAATCGTTAGAGCCGTTTTCGAGATACGAAATATAAATATATATACATACTCGCAAGAATTGCTCGTTTAAAGATATAAGATTGGACAAGGAGATTATTTTCAGCCGAAAAGTTGTTCATTTGAAATGTGTTTTTTTTTTAAATCAAAACCCACTTTTATTTCAATGACTGCTCTAAGAGCGGGAGGTTGTCCTATTTTGTCCACCCCGGACAAATTAGGGAACAAACCAGTTTCACCAGGGAAAGAAACTAAAGTCTTCAAAATAGTAAATGCATTCTCAAATCACTCTTTATTTTCTTATATTGTTACAATAGAAGACCGTTATAACGCCGACCTATAGAACGCAATTCTCCATAAACCGCACAACTTTTCAGAAGTAAACAATAGGTTTTGAAGTCGAAAAACTCCCCCTGGTTTGTCTTGCAAACATAAAAATGGTTAGGAAAATTAAATTTTGAAACAGTTTTTCATCTTTCCATCTTAATTCAAAGCTTTTTAAAATGAGAATCAGTATTCACAGTAAAAAAAAAATATCAGATGGCTTTTGAAAATGCAGCTGTTATGTGAACCATGAAGCTGGCAGAAGTGCAGGATAATTCACTTTCTTTTGATTGTGAAACACATTTATTTGTGAATAACTAATTGTAATATGGGTGCTTTAATACTCGTAGATAAAACTCATTCTAAAGTGCTAATATGTAGATATATTCTGAATATTAGTTTCAAAATTTGTGAAATGATCTATATAACGCAAAAACCTGTATAACGCAAAAGCTCTGGTCCCAAGGTGTGCATTATAAGTCTTCTACTGTATTACAATATGTAGAATTACAATTAAGGCTTCTTTCATTATTTATATCTAATACTTCATTTCATTTTTATCAATTTTAATGAAGTTCATTTAGCATTCCCTCAGGCCCGGCTCTTGGGTAGGCAGCCTAGGCAGCAGATTTTAGGGGCGGCAAATTTCGAAGTTGAAACATTTTTTAAAAATTTATTTTTAAGTATGGATATTTGTTTCAGCGCTGTAACATTCACCGACTCAATGCTAAAATAATAATAATTTGAAGTGTGTACCGGTGCTTGGATATGCAAAACCCAGTTTGTAATTTAACTAGAAACTCACTTTAATTTTAAGCACTTAACTATTATTTTTATTTGATTACTAGTGGTACCGGCACGGCTTTGCCCGTAATAGAAAAATTAAAAGGTCTTTTGGTTCGCCTGTATATTTACAAATAATATATGGTGAATTTTCTCGCCAGTTGGCTTGTACCCATGTTACGGTTCCACGTTATAATAATTTTGTATCTCGCCAATTGGCTTGTGCCCATGTTACGGTTCCACGTTATGATCATTTCGTATCTCGCCCATTGGCTTGTGCCCAAGTTACGGTTCCACGTTATGATAATTTCATAATTTACTCGTCTATCTTATAATAATTTTGTTCTTAAAATTGGAATAGAAAAAGAACCATATCGAATATTCGAACCATCGCTTCGAGGTGCACACCCCCATGCTACAAACTAACTTTGTGCCAAATTTCATTAAAATCGGCCGAACGGCCTAGGCGCTATGCACGTCACAGAGATCCAGATAAAAAGAGAGACTTTCAGCTTTATTATTAGTAAAGAATATATTATTTTTATAATATTATTAATATTATTCAATGGGGGGGGGGCACTTGTAAATATCGCCTATGGCGTCAGAACTACTAGAGCCAGCCTGCCATTTGCTGTTTTACTCATTTTTCTTCTGTTAGTCACTTTTACAGTTATATGATTCAGAAATGCCAAATATGCATTAACCGGTGCACAGTCATACGACATTTTTTCCTGACCAACGTTTTAATATTGAGGCACTTTTAATATGAATTAAAATTGTTACATTACTAATAATTTTATAAACATAAAACAAAAAAGGAATATTTTGTTACATTAATGATGTATTAATACAGCATAAAAATAAGTACATAACTTTTTGGTTATTTTTAATAATAAATGAACAAGATTACTACGATTCACATAATTTCATATTGAAAATACCAAAGTTGAGAAAATAATTATTGAACATATCAAAATAGCATGATATTTTCAAAATAAATATCGGATATATATCGTGATACAGTGGAATACCTTTATAACGCCGACCTATATAACGCAATTCTCTATAAACCGCACAACTTTTCAGAAGTAAACAATAGGTTTTGAAGTCAAAAAACGCCCTCTGGTTTGTCTTGCAAACATAAAAATGGTTAGGAAAATTAAATTTTAAAATAGTTTTTCATTTTTCCATCTTAATTCAAAGCTTTTAAATTTAAAATTAGTAATCATAATAAACAAAAAATACCAGATATCTCTTTAAAATGAAGCTGTTACGCAAACCATGAAGCAAGGATAATGCACTTTCTTTTGATTGTGAACCACATTTATTTGTGAATAACTAATTGTAATATGGGTGCTTTAATACTCATTGCAGATAAAACTCATTCTGAAGTGCTAATATATAGATATATTCTGAATATTAGTTTCAAAATTTGTGAAATGATCTATGTAACGCAAAAGCTCTTGTCCCAAGGTGTGTGTTATAACGGTCTTCTACTGTATTACATTAATGATGTATTAATACAACATAAAAATAAGAGTACATAACTTTTTGGTTATATTTTATAATAAATGAAAAATATTACTACGATTCACGTAATTTTATATTGAAAATACCAAAGTTGAATAAATAAATATTGAACATATCAAAATAGCATGGTATTTTCAAAATAAATATCGGATATATATCGTGATATATATCATGATATACATGGGCAAACCCTGGTCAGTAACCCCCCCCCCTTTCTTCCCCCCAGGAGTCCGTGGTGGGGTGCATCGTGGTGGAGAGCAGATCGGAGATGAAGCACGAGGGCATCTCTCTCGCGATGGACGGCAACGTGGCCATGCAGCTCAGCGCCAAGAACGTCGGCATCCTGGAGGCATTCTACTCCTCTGCCAAGGTGAAGAATCACTCCTCTATCCAGGTTGGGGTTGCCTCCGAACGCCACCAAAAGGATCGACACCGGAGCACAATTGGCAATATTTGTGGAAATTTATGGATTTAATTTATGGCAAAAAAACATGCATACAAGTTGAAATTTTAATGATGTATTTAATGTCTACGTAACTAGATTAAAATCAGCTGTATAAATAAGTTATATGTACGGTCGAGTCTCGATAACTCAAAGCATATACAGCAGGGTTCATACTCCTCCTGAAAATCCTGAAAAACTCCTGAAATTTAATTTTTTCTTCTAAGGCCCTTAAAACTCCTGAATTTTTGTTTTAACCTCCTGATTTTCCCCCTCTCCTCCTGAAAATATTTTTTGACTAGTATAAGTGCTTCATCAATCTCAAAATAAAACTTTAACAATCGCTAATTTTAATTTCATGTCGTCTCCGTTTCGGCGGCCATATTGAATCGCTGGCGGTCAATCAAAATTCTCATATTATACAGAGCACCCAGTGCTTTTCGCAAAGAAATTGGGTTTGTTCCAACCGACTGACCAGTTACTCTGACCAAGCATACCCATTACATTGACTGATCGTAACTGCCACTAGCAACGAACCAAGAGCATGTGCTAGGTTTTGTGTTAACAGCTATTAAGCGTATTTTCTTTATTGCTAATTAGTAGTGCTATTGCTATTTTGTAGTATATTTAGTATTGATAATATGCCGGGCGTGAATGCGTGTTTAATGAAGGAAGTTTAATAGTGGTGTTAAAAAGAAGTGTCTGGAAATTGAAATTTGTGAACTGAATAAGTCTTTAGATGAATACTCAGAAAAAACAGAAAAGGACAGTGACCTTTCCTGTATCTGTAAAAGTAATGCTTTTAGGCGCAAAGCCAATGAAAAATTTGATGAACTGAAAAAGGTTGAAATAGACCTTGATAAATTAAGTGCCAAAATAAAAACTCGGTAAGAAGAGTTAATACTGAATCTATTGGGACTTTGCTATTTTTGATTCTTATTATTTATTTATTTATTTATTTATTTGATTGAATAGTGTGAAAAAAAATTGCTAATAAATCAAAAAAATAATACATTTTTATTTATTTATTTTTTTTTTTTAAGTTTTGACAGCAAAGTAGATTAAGTGTTACTGAAACTAATTTTCTTGTAAAAACCGCTCGTGTTATTACTCCTGAAAATTTTGCTTTTGACTCCTGAAAACTCCCAAAATTTTGCCTGGAAGAGTATGAACCTTGATACAGTGAAACCTGTGTAAGTTGACCACTTGCGGTGCACTATTTTAGTGGTCAACCTACAGAGGTTGATTTACATGATAAGGGCTAATTCCGAGCCTGAAAAAAGTGGTCAACTTAGACAGGTGGTCAACTTCACAGGTTTTACTCTTCTGTTTTCTACCCCCCTGATAACACACACATGAACTAAATAAATAAATGTAATAATATATGAACAAAATAAAATAAAATACGATAAAAATTTTAAATTAAAAATAATTTTTAAAAAAATCCCTTTCCCCTCTAAAAAAAAAATGGTGGTTCAACTTGTGCCATAATTTTCCCCTGTGGGCAGTCCTGTTGCCATGGGTGGGAAAAACCAGCCCGGTGTTTTTATCCACCTTGTCAAAATGGATTTTTACCTAAAAGGTAAAAATAGAATATCAACTGACACCTCTGTACCTCAGAAGCAGAAGGACGTAAGTCACATTACGATAATTTTACAGGAGAGAGAAAGAACTTTTATCTGACCCATGCAAAGGATGGGATGTGCAACCTGGTAAAAACTGATTTAATTTTTTTTTTTTTTTTGAATATGTTTACATGGCTCGATAAGGAATAGGCTTCTACATGCAATGGGGGGGGGGGGGGGGGCAGGGCATACTTTAAGGAAATTTGACTATGTGGGCAACTCCAATTTTCTCGGAAAAGGGGGGGGGGATGTAAATGTGCAGTTTATGTTAGTTGAATAATCGTCAAAAAAGAGTGAAAATTGGAATTAGGTAAATTATTGCTCATGGTCATTTTGTTCGCTAGGAAAAGAGTGTAAAGAACATAAACGCTGTGACTCGGCGTTTAAAATAGTTCAAACAGTCACTGAGTTTTTGTTTCTTTTTTAATTTCATTCATTATAATACAACCATTCATTTTCATTTTAATACAATCAAATTCAAATAACATTGTCTTTTTCAAAAAAAAGATTTCATATAAAACCTCTCTTTGTAAAGTTCAGCTTTTGGTTTTCCTTCTCTTCGGTTTTTAATTTGCAGAAATTTTATGACAGATGGCCATAACACATAACCGATAGAAAAATTTAGGAAAATGTTGGTGAGCAATTTTATTTATGGGCCAATTTTATTTGATTGTGTGGGCAATTGCCCAAAAAAACCCCACTAAAATATGCCCTGGGGAATGGCATTTATAAATGGAAAATCGCAATTTTTTGGACTTGCGTCACTCTGCCTCTGAGGTACGGAACTCACAGACACAGTTTCTCATATTTTTTTCCCCTCAGCAAGTTGATAAAAAGAATTTTATACAATGACGAGAGACGCAGTTTCTTGCTAAATTTTTGATTAGATGATACGAAAACGAATGCAATATTTCCCGAGCAATTTTATGGGGACTGAATGGAGAGAAATGATCATAAATCGGGTTTTCATTTTAAAAAGAAATATAACGTGGAATTTGTCACAGAAAAATGAGTAAAATTAATTTGCCGTTTTTTGGGTAAAAAAGTTGAATATGGTGAATAGAGAAACGTAATACAGTGAAACCTGTGTATAATGACACTGTCTATAACAATAAACCTGTCTATAACGATATTTTCTTTGGTACCAGAAAAATGTAAGCAGAAATAATCAAACTGTCTGCAACGATAACCTGTCTATAACGATATTTTCTTTGGTCCCAGAAAAATGTAAGCAGAAGTAATCAAACTGTCTGCAACGATAACCTGTCTATAACGATATTTTCTTTGGTCCCAGAAAAATGTAAGCAGAAATAATCAAACTGTCTACAACGATAAACTGTCTATAACGATATTTTCTTTGGTCCCAGAAAAATGTAAGCAGAAATAATCAAACTGTCTGCAACGATAACCTGTCTATAACGATATTTTCTTTGGTCCCAGAAAAATGTAAGCAGAAGTAATCAAACTGTCTGCAACGATAACCTGTCTATAACGATATTTTCTTTGGTCCCAGAAAAATGTAAGCAGAAATAATCAAACTGTCTACAACGATAAACTGTCTATAACGATATTTTCTTTGGTCCCAGAAAAATGTAAGCAGAAATAATCAAACTGTCTGCAACGATAACCTGTCTATAACGATATTTTCTTTGGTCCCAGAAAAATGTAAGCAGAAATAATCAAACTGTCTACAACAATGACCTGTCTATAACAATATTTTCTTTGATCCCAGAAAAATGTAAGCAGAAATAATCAGACTATCTATAATAATAAACCTGTCTATAACGATACTTTCCTTGGTCCCCGCAAAATATCAGCATGAATAATCAAACTGTCTATAATGACAACCTGTCTATAGCAGAAAAAATTTAGGTCCGAACAGTATCGTTGTCGACAGGTTTTACTATATATTCTGTATACGGAAAGAAATAACACTAAAAAACAGCATTGAAAAAACTCGGAAATGAGAAAAGACTTTAATTGAAGGAAACCATCAAATGCGGGAGATGGTAAATATATTCCGTATATCGAAATGAAGTATAGTTTTGGAAAATATCATATTTTCGAACCTTGATTACATACATGAAATACACCGCCTAGCTCAGTCACTTCCAGCCGAGGACTACAGTTTCATGCTTATTGGCACTCATCAGCCCGGCATAGGACTAACTGAGCTGGAGATGGAAAGCATCTCAAGGAAGCTAAGAGTGCCAAACAAATGGGTAGCTAATATAGAATTAGCACAGACCAACGAGTGACCAAAACAATGGTTCGGTTCAACTCGAGGATCGAAGGCAAGGCATGGTATATTCAGTAAATTACCGGGGCCCAGTAGCCCGGGCTAAAGCAGAAATACATGAAATACACCTCTAAGCTCAGTTATTTCCAGCATGATGACTGAGCTGGCGGTGTATTTCATGTATTTCTATTTTAGCCCTGGCTACTGGCGGTAATTTACTGAATACTTGATTACATATTTTGAAGATTTTAACTGTTATATATCAGTTACTCCAGAGTCATTTTTCCGATTCTACTTTCCATCAGAGACAACAATAGGGACTGAAAAGGGGGGGGGGGGGGCAAAGAAAAAGCAACTAAAAGCCATAGGACTTTTAGTGGCAGTGAAAAGGGAAAAAATTTTGGGCTAGTTTTGACTTAACTCATGTTTTTCTTAAGACTTTGATGAATTATACACACAATAAATTTCCCCGAAGAAACACTTAGACATGAATTAGAGTCACATTATTTACCCCAAAGTATTTTGAGATGTCATGAACATTTGGTAATGATTTTTTTGAAGAAGTATTGCTTGTTTAAGTAAAACAATTGATTTACTAATATCTAAACAATGATAAACTGAAAGTGACTGCTCGTGCTAATGTTTCGTAAATAGATATACAAAGTAAAAAAATAATAATTATGCTCTAAAAATGTTGATATTTCTGTTTTTTATAATTTCTGGTCTTTGTTCCTATATTTGAAAATACAACAAATGAACCATAAAAGGGGTGGGGCAGTGACCCCCTAAATCACGGCCATTGCTTTCCGTCACTGATGTCATTTTCCTCGGTTACAGCCAGTGCTCTTGACCGGTTGCCAGCTGGAGATAGCCAAGGCGGGTCGGTTGCCCTCGGGCAGGACCGAGTTCCCGTTCGAGATCCCACTCAAGCCCAGGGCCAACCGGTCGCTCTACGAGACATACCACGGGGTCTTCATCAGCATACAGGTGAGGGAATGCACCACACACTCCATTTTCAAGGTCGGCGAGATTTTGGAAAAACCGTGGTTTTTACCATAGCTATGCTTTTTGTGAAGGGGCCTAAGGACCCTTAACACTAGAAAGACGGCTCGCATAGTTTGTTGTTTAATAACTCGGATAATGTCTAACAGAACGTAATGTAACTTCCTGACTTTTCATTATATGACACTATTTGAATGCTTGTTTAATCATTTTATCATACGCCTCATAGTACTGTAAATATTGATCCTTATACCTAGAAAGACGGGAGGGGCCACAGTGGCCCCTAAGCTTTTTTACGATTAAAAATTTTTTTTTCCCTTTCTCCTAATTGTTCTGGCATAAAAAAAGGCCGTTCTCTCTAGTTTAACCTGTAACTTTCGCTTTATACAGCCAGTTGGATATCCAAATGCTATAAACAGTACTGACTGCTTACCAGCCTAATGGTAGCCATTGCTCTTGACAAGAAAAACTGATCCAAGCTTTTGGCCAGTATAGAGAGAAACACTACAAATAATTGCATACTAAGTTTTTATTTAGTCATGAAAGAAGGTGCATTGGGCATGTGGACACACTCAGGAAGAATTTTTAAAAGAATTCACCCCAAAAATGGGTAGGGGCCCCTTCAGTCTTTCTAGGTATACAGAAAATGTTAGTCGTTCTAGTGTTAACCTTCAAAATGTTCGATTTTCTGGAAAAAATATATGTTATGCATGGTTTAATTCTGAACAATTTGATACCTTATTTATTATCATACGCCAAATCTTTTCAAGTTATCATAAAAATGTGTAAACTTTCCCCATAGAGATTTATGTTAACAGCAGCTGTTTAAGCCTCTTTTTCTCAGGTGTCATTTTCTTCGGTTTTCTCGTTTTGCGCGCATGATATCCCAGAAAGTTTATCTATTTCCGTGAAACTTTTCATGCATGTTTGTCTGGTATATTTTTATGATCTGAACCTAAATTTCAGCAAAAAATAAAAGTTAATATTTAAAAAAAAAATATTTTTGCCCAAAATTTTTGAAATTTTCGATATTAACTTATAAAATTTCAAAAAAATAAATGAATAATTAAAAAAAATAAATTTAGCTTATAAATATAAACCAGATAAACATATATTAAAAGTTTTACGGAAATATATCAGAAACTTTCTGAAATATATATCATGCGCGCAAAACGAGAAAACCGAAGAAACCGTCACCTGAGAAAAAGAGGCTTAAACAGCTGCTGTTAACATAAATCTCTATGGGGAAAGTTTACGCATTTTTGCGATAACTTGAAAAGTTTTGGCGTATGGTAATAAATAATGTATCAAATTGTTCAGAATTAAACTATGCATAACAGATATTTTTTCTAGAAAATCGAAATTTTCGAAGGTTAAGGGTCCTTAGACCCCTTGAAATTGCATTGAGTGAGAAAATATCAAAACGAAATAAAATCTCTAAGCTATATTTTATATTGAAAATGAGTTGAATGTGAAAATTAGGGTGGCTCAAAAAGACTTTTTTTCAGCTAGAGTCCAGAACACCCCCTATTTTTTTTTAGACTTACTAATAGTATTGTGATATAAAAGTTTTAGCTTCTGACTCAAATTTTAAGATGGTGCTGAACAACCCCTTAATTTAACAATAGCCGTAGCATAGAAAACGTCCCAAATTTGGAAACATTTCATTTCCGCAGCAGTTTTTTTTAAATATTTGTTTTTTTTTTTTTTGCAATGGTAAAAATTTTCCACCTTTTTTCAGAGGTACAAAGTTACTCCTAAAAATAAAAAATAATGTTTGGGTGCAAGTTTTACTATAAATTATACAGTTCCTTCTTTATGAACCGTTAATTTTGGTACAAAACTCCAAGTTGTTCAATGGAGTGGTTCAAAAAAAAAATTTTTCGAGCTAAAGTCCAGGATACCCCTTATTATTTTTTAAAGACTTACTATTTGTGCATATTATGCTCTATGCTGTAAAAGTTTTAGCTTCTTACTCAAATTTTAAGAGGGTGCTCAGTGACCCCTCCATTTAGCATTAGCCGTAGCATAGAAAATGTTACACATTTAGAAACATTTCATTTTCCCAGCTGTTTTTTGGTAAATAATTATTTTATTGCAATGTACAGTTGACTCTTTACTTAACGACTTTCTCTATTTAACGACGGCTTTTCATGGTCCCAGATGGTCCAGTGTAGTGTTAAAAGCATTCTATTTAAGGACGTTTTCTACTTAAGGACGATATTTTGTGGTCCCTTGAAAGTCGTTAAACAGAGAGCCAACTGTATATGCATATTACTAGCGTATATTATAATATGAGTATTGTTTTTTCAGTTCAATGTATTTTTTAGGCCCCCTCCCCATATGGATGAAGTTTGGGGGAGGGAGTTGAGCACCCTCTTTCAGTTGAAATAGGAAGCTAAAATGCTTCAGTACATTGTTATCCATAAGTCTAAAAATATGGAGGGGTGTCCTGTGTTATCTAGGAGAAACTTTTTTCTTTTTGCATGTGTTTTTGAACCACCCTAAGCTCCAGTCTTGTTCTGCTTTTATTAACCGACTTCAAAAAGGAGGCGGTTATCAGTTCATACCGTATGTATGTTTTTTTTTTTGTTGTTTGTCCACTCACAGCGTCTCACCTAGTGAACCGATTTTGATGATTCTTCTTTTAATGGATAGGGGATGGCTCAACTTAGGTCCCATTACTTTGTTTGACCATATTTGTCCTTTAGAAAAAAAGTTATGTTTTTATTTTAATTGCCACTGTGTAATTGCTTTTTTTCTTCTTCTGTAATAACCGTCACGTAGGACATAATTGCGTTCGTTTTCCGTCTGGATTGACTCCCCCCCTCTCTTTTCAGTACTACCTGAAATGTGAAATGAAGAGGTCGCTGCTGAACAAGGATTTGCTGAAAGTCATGGAGTTCATCGTAGAATACAAGGTGAGGGTCACTCTCTAGAAATGTCATTAGCATTCAACATTTTAATAAAATATGTGTCTTTTTACTTCCTTTTACAAAAAAGAAAGTATTGCAATCGCGAAAAAGTTTTCACTCAAAAATCAATCTTCATTTCCATTTTGCTGACCCTCGAATGAATGTTGAGCTAGAAGAATGAAGCCGAAAATAAAACTCTCGATATCGTTTTCTTATTATCATGAAGCACGACCCTGAAAAACAGGGGAGCACTGAAACTTTTTTTTCTAGACGTCACTGGTTCTCTGGCTTGTTTCCAAACTAGATTCCCCACTTCTCCAGGAAGTCGACACAGGGGCGAAATACCAAGAAATTTGGAGGGAACTAAGCAAAGGAGAAGTGCCTTTTGTTACATTCTAAACAGGTACGAGTTCGCAGAATTTGTATCTACTTCAATGATACAAGGGAAACTAATGTTTTGGAAACTGGAGAGGGGTATATTTTCGCACACTAGGGAAAAAATGAGAATCATTGCAATAAAGCTGTAAGCCTTACGTCGCTCCCTCATTTCGTGCCCCCCCCCCCTATTGTTCATTTTACTGTACCAATTCTCCTTTTAAAAAAAAATTACGTTATATATTGCAAAGGAGAAATACAGTCGAACTTGTCTATCTCAAATTTTACGGGATGGAAAAAAATTTCGAGATAAAGAGGTAGATACAGAGGTTTCGAGTAACTTCTTTAACCTTCTCCTAACTTTTTTGTTAGGTATTTATTCTACTATTTTATACTAAGCACTTTATTTCAAGTTTAAGGAATCATTTTGACAGTAATGAAATTTTAAGCATGTCTTTTGCAAGCAAAATATGTAGTCATTTATTGTTTTTCAGTGCCTGGTTTTTTTTAGATTCAAATATCCTCTCTTGAGGTTGGCAATGGCTGAAAACCCATCTTTCCCTATTGTACATACTTAACTTGGCGGCAATTTCATTTTTCTTCAGTAATGGATTGCCGTCCAAAAATTCTAGAAATTTCACTTTTTCATTATTTGAAAAAATCTTTAGCTTTCTTTTCACGCCTATCATCTTGGTTTTCTACGCAATCACAACTTCAAACAAGAGATCACTCGTGGATCAGTTCTGTTTTGCTTGCAAACATAAAAATTGATAGATAAATTAAATTTTGAAAGTTTTCTTATCTTTCCATATCATTTCAAAGCTTTTAAATTGAAAATGAGTACTCATAGTAAACAGAAAATACCAGATAGCTTTTGAAAATGCAGCTGTTATGCAAACCATGAAGCTAGCAGAAGTGCAGGATTTTGATTGTGAAACATATTTATTTGTGAATAACTAATTGTAATATTGGTGCTTTAATACTCACTGCAGATAAAACTCATTCTGGAGTGCTAATCTATAGACATATTTTGAATATTAGTTTAAAAATTTGTGAAATGACCTATATAATGCAAAAACCTGTATAATGCAAAAACTCTTTTACTCTACCAATTCTCCTTTTTAAAAAAAATTATGTTATATATTGTGAAGGAGAAATATAAAAACATATTCTTTCTTGTTTCATTTTTTTACTTCAGTATTATGCTTGTTTTCAACAAAAGGCCTTTTTTTCTCCAATCATGTATTTACACTTAGTCATTTTGGGTGGGGGGGGGGGGTCCAGACCCCTCCCCACCCGAAATGACTACACCCCCCCCCCCTGGCTACGCCACTGCATGTGATTATGTCATTTTGCTTAATATTTTGTTTTGATTTCTGTTTCAGAAGCAGAACGTGGACTCCAAGGCAGTTCCCGTCAATTTCGGAATCACTCCGGAATCCTTGCAGAATGTCCGCTACGTGAGTTCTCTCGATTGTCTTTTTATTTGTTTCTTACGTTTTCTTTTTTCAAAGATTCTTTGTCAGTTCATTTTGAACCAGGGTTGTAGTTTTGGCTAGACAAAACCAATTTTGGCCATGCCACTGGTAAAAACCAGCCAAAACTGGATTTAACCACCACAGAGCTGGCCAAAACTGTATTGCACACTAATATGTGTACACACACAGTTTGTGTGCAATTTGTATTGTAATTGAAATACTTTTTTGATGAAATGGGTGCTAAGCACTTTGGGTACCGGGATTATTGGGCGACGAGCACTTTGGGCACCGGGAACACTGCGTGCTGAGCACTTTGGGCAGCGGGAACTTTAGGCGCCGAGCACTTTGGGCACCGGGAACATTGGGCACCAAACACTTTGGGTACCAGGAACATTGGGCACCGAGCACTTTGGGCTACGGGAACATTGGGCGCCAACCACTTTGGGCACCGAGCATATTGGGCTACGGGAACATTTGGCGCCAAACACTTTGGGCACCGGGAACATTATTGGGGAGAATTTCTAATCTAATAATATCTCCCCAATTTTTCCTTTGATACTAGCAGAGTGAGTTCTGAAATAAGACTAATAAACTATTTCTAACTTTCATGACGTTTATTTAAACAATAATGTAAATAGTTAAAACACGCTGTAAATGATAAAAATAAATTCTAAGAACATAATCTCTCTATATGCTACTTTTGCACGAGATAACTAATACAGCAATGCAAACTGCATGACCATCGACTAAATACTTCGACGAAGAAACCCATCGGGAAATAAGCTAACACCAGCTCATCATTTTCAAGAAAGGGCTATCGGCACGAACAAGCAAGTTCGAATGCCGACGAAGCAAACCGCCTACGACGATAAGAGATAATCAAAGAGAGAAAGAACATAAGTCGCGAGCGGTTTAAATATCCCCCGGTTCATCAGCATATCAGAGTCACGTGAACGAACACTCGTTGAGCACACCTGCCATCAGATTCCTTCTAGAAGCTTCCGTGTGACGTCATCCACTACGGAGTTCCCGCCAAAGGTGGGCGAAAGTGAAACCGAACATTCGGTCGATTCGACCGACGTGAATGAGTGCAGATAAGCGTCTTTTACCCCAGTCATGTAGAATGATTGGTAATACATCGTAACGAAAAACATATTCTTTTACTGTTGTTGTTGTGAGGTGATGAGATAGGATTATTTACTGTTGTTATTAACAGGCATTTATGCCTAACATCGCCGCCCAATCGAAGGGGCCCAATCTTCCCGTTTCGCCCACCCCACTATTGAGTAATGGATGCTTCCCTTCCAGAGAAAGAACATGCCCAACTTCGTGATCAAGGGGAGGATAGATTCCACGGTGTGCAGCATCATGCAGCCATTCACGGGAGAGGTGAGATAATTCCTCTTTCTTATCGTTCAGTGTGTTACAAAGGCGCCCATATAGGGGGGACTTCCTTGCTTTTAGTACTTTTTTCTTTGCAAAAATGTAAAAACATTTTTTCTCCAGCCATCTCTACATAGTATAAAATGAAGTCTCTAAAAAGCATCTGTGTGTTTGAACTCGCAAAACTCGAGAACTACCCGGCCGATTTTGCTGAAAGTTTCACAGTTTGTTCCTTTAAGTCCCGAAAAGGTTTGCAGACCAGTTCGAAAACAATTCGATGAATAGTTCTTTTTTTATTCCAATTTAGGCCCAATTTTCACATAAATTCCCGAATATGGGGGGGGGGAAATTACTCGCACATAGTAATATTACATATCGTTGGAAAGGGAAGAATTTTCCGCATTCTACGCAATTTGTTCCAATGCTCTAACTTAATTGCGGCGGGAGTTTTTTACGTTTTTAGCTCGAATTTTTTTAGGCTTAGTTGAAATTTAGGCACTACTTTCTTCATTAAATCCATCAATAAAAAGTGAAGGAATTTTCCCACAGTTTTCTTTTTGACAGCATTGGAAAGGGCTGCTTTTTTTACTCCAGATCTGTCTCGACCTTCGGTCGAAAAACTGAGTTTCTATCTCCAAAGGAAAAAAGTTACAAGCCTTTTTAAAGTCAAGTTCAAAAAATCTCATATTCGTTCAAATTGTTAACCATTTTCTTTCTCATTTTCAATTCTGAAACTTATTTTATTTTGTGTTTCCATGGTTACGTTTTTTGAATCCATCTTTCTCAATTGAATTTCTTAAAAGTATTTTAATATCTGTCGTCATTGTTTTTAAGGGAAATTTTGCATGATGCTTTTTTGTTATTTTAGTTCAGCCCGATTACTGAATATACCGTCACTTGACACAATTTTTATTTTCAAGGTAGACCGGGCGAAGACGGGCAATGCAGCTAGTTAATGAATAAGTTATTAAAAATGTCAAATTTTAATGACTCAAATCTGTCCTGAAATCGGTTTCCACCGGGAAAATATCCATCTAAACCACGAGGAAAATATTTTGAGCCCCCCCTTGCAACTTTGCATATGGGCGCCCATGGTGTGTTACAGTGTTGAAACTCTATATTTTAAAAACAAGTTACCCTCGTCTAACGTGGTCAAGGTTCGGAACCGAGTCCAATTTTCGAAAAATCGCTTCAAGGTGCACACCCCCATGCTACAAACTAACTTTGTGCCAAATTTCATGAAAAGTTGGCCGAACGGTCTAGGGCAGCGGTTCCCAACCTTTTAGTTGAGCGGCCCACCAGTTTTGTGGAAAACACCATTGAGGCCCACTGAATACTTTTCCAGCCAAAATTTACTTTCTGGAGGGGTTAGGAAGTGGCATCTGCTCATAACTGTCCTTACATGCAAATAATATACCGTGTTAGGATTGAAATTGGTAAAAACAAGAGTTCTGGAAAGGTTCGTCCCCTTCTCCATTCATGCTGCACCACTGATATAGATACACTGTATAAGAACAATTTGCTAAATAATTTTAAAGAAAATCACTTTATTGTGCATTCACTTAGCTGGCATAGTTGTAAGAAAACTCAAAACAAGTCATCAAAGTTAAAGCTCCGTCTGATTTTTGACGCTGCTTTTCCTTTACGAAGGAGTTGATATCTGGAGTGAAACTGGAGAGTTTTAGTCTCAAATAACATAACTCGCAACATTCAAAGCATTTCAAATTAAAAAAAAAAAAACTGCAATGAAAAGTCTCATTCAAATACGTAGATAGTCGAAGAGCCCCTCAAGTGACTCTATTCACTGGTTACTCATGCTAGTTCTACAAAGGAGGACCATTTTTTAACTAGAAGCTTGAAGCTAATTCTAGTTTCTTTGGCAATTTTCTTTAGAGAAGTTTCTGATTCTGAAGGGGAAAGTTCATCAGAAATATGAAAAATCTTAATATCCAAGTTCCTTATTGGCTATGATGAGCCAGAGTGAGCTTTTGAATGACGGTACATCTAAAAGGTGAATTTTCGCAAAAAAACGGAAATTGACTCCCAAAGTCTTGGTTAACATTCTCAACCAGTGTCCACGGCCCAGTAGCACACTGTTTGCGGCCCATATGTGGGCCGCGGCCCATGGGTTGGGAACCGCTGGTCTAGGGGCTATGCGCGTCACAGAGATCCTGACAGAGAAAGATCCTGACAGACAGAGAGAGATCGTGACAGACAGAGAGAGATCCTGACAGACAGACTTTCAGCTTTATTATTAGCAAAGATTTAGATCTCAACTATAGAATATTACTTTTTAAGAAAGTCACAGCCTCATAGCATCTAAGTTTCATTTAGGAATTTGAAAACTATTTCTAATACTTTGTTCAAATCTTGAAACTCAATTTTTACCCACTTCCTTTTAGAGACATACCGAGTAGCACTTTCGCCGAGTACCAAATATGTTTTGAGAAGAACCACCGACACACACACGATGAAATTCGAACTCATTGGAATGGTACAATAGACCTTTTCATAGTAACATATAATAGTTTTTTAAAACAAGATTCTGGATAAAATTTAATCATGCATTATTTAAAATATTTTGTTTGTGTCAAAAATTTTACAAAAAAAAGTTTTTTTTAATTAAAAATAAATGAATAAATAAATGGTATGAACAATCAAGTTGCAATCTATTGTATTAATCTATTATAGCTCTAATTTTGCCGAACATAAAAAATTTTTAAAAGCAAAAAAAAAAACAACAACGTTAAAAGCACAAGTATGCAGGAACATTGTAGACACGTGTTTCTGCGTTACAAGAAGCGTCTTTTTGAGTGCATAAAATGTGAGCTAATGAATGTAAAGACATCCATTTTCAATAAATAAGTTTTATTGACTTTGGGAACACTAAAACCAAGATTTATTCCATTGAAGCATAACAAACCTCATTATTCTCAAAATTTGAATTTGATTTGTAAATAATTGCAGTATATTACATGCTTTCACTTTTCCATTACTTGTAAGTAATTATTTAATTATTTTGTCTTGAAAAATATTAAATTTTTTTACAACTACCCGGTATTGGCCGAGTATCTGATCAAACTTTGGTTGAGTACCAAGTACTCGGCAAATTGGCCTAGTACGGAGTAGTTACCAAGTAGTTGGTATGTCTCTACTTAGATCGGATTCTTTTGAAATGTTGTATATGACCTCAGACCAGAGTGGGACTCTGCCCCCCCCCTCCCCAGAGCTGATTCTTGAGTAGTTCTTTATAGTAGATTCTTTAGTAGATTCTTCTATTAGTAGATTCTTTATAGTTCTGTTCAGGGTTCGCCAATATATATGTTGGCTCTCTGTTTAACGACGCTCTATTTAACGACTTTCTCTATTTAAGGACGGCTTTTCACGGTCCCAGATGGTCCACTGTAGTGTTAAAAAGTATTCTATTTAAGGACGCTTTCTACTTAAGAGCGATTTTTTTGTGGTCCCTTGAAAGTAACACAGAACAGAGTTCGTTAAACAGAGAGCCAACTGTATATCACGATATATATCTGATATTTATTTTGAAAATATCATGATATTTTGATATTTTTGATATTTATTTTTTCAACTGCGGTATTTCCAATATAAGAATTATATCAATCATAGTAATATTTCATTTATTTTTTAAAATAACGAAAAAGTTATGTACTATATTTTTATGATGCATTAATACATCATTAATATAACAAAGTAATATAATGTTCCTATTTTATTTCATTTTCATAAAAGTATTAGTAATGTAACAATTTTAATTCATATTACAAGTGCCTAATTAACTATTAAACATTAGTCAGAAAAAAAGAAAGTACACAGACTAATGCATATTTTTTATGTCTGAATCATTATAACTGTGTAAAAGTGGCTAACAGAAGAAAAATGAGTAAAACAGCTAATGCTAAATTAACTTGACTAAAATTGATGAAAATGTTAAATGAAATCTTAGACATAAGTAATGAAAGAAACCTAAACTTTTAGTCTACATATTGTAAAAACAATATAAGAAAATAAATAGTGATTTGAGGATGCATTTACTATTTTGAAGATTTTAGTTTGTGCTGATTGAAAATATCCGATATATATCAAAATATTGGATATATATCAAAATATCGGATATATATCAAAATATCGGATATATATCAAAATATCGGATATATATCAAAAAATCGGATATATATCAAAATATTGGATATATATCAAAATATCGGGCGGATGTATATCAAAATGTCGGATATATATCAAAATGTCAGATATATATCAAAATGTCGGATATATATCAAAATGTCGGATATATATCAAAATATCCGATATATATATCAAAATATCGGATATACAACTTCCATATATCGAACTTCCACATATCGAAATTTTCTATATATCGAAATCCCAGCAAATTTCTATGTTCATTATATAGAAAAATTCTTTCCATATATCGAAAAAATTTTAGAGACATTCATAGATTTTGTTTTCCATTTTAGACTTTGTCTCATGAAAAATGAAGGTTAGAGGAGAAAATTACGTTCACTAAAGGTTGCTACGGAACTCATAAGAAATCTGGGGGTTGAAGGATGTGTAGATAGGTCGTTGTTCCGTTCCGGAGTTCTTAAATTCCCTCAAGTTTATTTCAAATCTTAGTTGTAATCAGTAACACTGTAAAATCAGTTTCAAATTATCTCTTTTGTCTGTTGGTTGTCATTCCTAGTCTTCTTAGCTTCAGTAAAAATCATTCAAGTTAAGTAGATTTATTTTTCACTTTTCTTTCAATCACATTGTTAAAACGAAAATCCCCTCATGTTGCGATCAAGTTGAATTGCCGAAGGAATATGAAGATGTATGGTTGGCGTAAAAATGTAATTTCTGTTAATTTTTTAATTATTAATTTTCATTTAATCCCATACTCGTATAAATTATAAATTGGGTTTCATGCACGAAAATTAGCTTTTATTTTAATGTTTTAGGATACTTAGGATGATAAAATAAGATCATTTCCATATATCGAAATTTCTATATATCGAATTTTTTTTCCGGCAATTTTGCTACTTCGATATATGGAGGTCCGACTGTATATCAAAATATCCGATACATATCAAAATATCCGATATATATGAAAATATGGGATATATATATATATATATATATATATATATATCGAAATATCGGATATATATCAAAATATCGGATATATATCAAAATATCGGATATTTTCGATATTTTCAAACCCTGGTTCTGTTAACTGTACCATCAGTTTTTGCACGGGAGCAGTTTCGATGTTTTTTGTGTCTGACAGTTGAATGGATTTGGTTGCGTTGCCATGTTTCAATCTTCCTTAACATTCAATCTTTCGCACTTCCAGCTTTGCATCGAGAAATGCGATGCACCAATCAGGTCTGTGGAGCTGCAGCTGGTGAGGGTCGAAACCTGCGGGCTGTTCGGAGGGATACTCCAGAGACGGTAAGATGAATGCAGTCCTTCGAAAAGTCTACTTACTGTTTGTTGCTCCTTGATTCCTTTCTTCAAAAATCTTCAAATTTGTTTCTTTTTTGAGAAAAATAACAACTTTTTTTTAAAATCCAAGATCATAATATTTTCGAGGTGATTTATTCCTATCGGGGGAAAATGAAAATGTTACCGTATTACGCCACATTATCAGGCATAGGGCAAAATTCAGGGGTCACCAGGTTTTCAATAAGACAGGG
Organism: Uloborus diversus; assembly: GCF_026930045.1. Taxonomy (NCBI): domain Eukaryota; kingdom Metazoa; phylum Arthropoda; class Arachnida; order Araneae; family Uloboridae; genus Uloborus; species Uloborus diversus. Next base: position 2,805,243 of record NW_026557876.1, read on the forward strand.
TTTTGTACAGGTCATGGAAATCCTGGAAAGTCATAGAAAAAAGATTAACAAATTTCAGACCCGGAAAAGTCATGGAAATTTGAAATTTTCATTCCAAGTCATGGAAATTCATTTAAAGTCATGGAAAAATGTCTTGGACAGTAATCAAGTAACAGTATCTAAGGAAAGGATTAGAAATCTTCAGGTATTTAATGGTATTGCTAGTTCGTTGTGTGTGCCACACTAGTAAAAACTATTAATACTCGAAAATTTAACTATCCCAAAAACAAATCTGAGTTTAGAAATCCTATTGCATCCGCTTCTGTAACAGCCGTCCAACTTTTTTGGTAATGAGATTTTACTGCTGGGACACTACTCATTTTGAATTCACCCATTATTTTCAGCACTTCTTGTTTGTCATATTGCATAATAGTGGAGATGCATGTTTTTGATTTTACCACACCCACTCGAAAAATGTAATTCAGTTGCATCCGAGTTTATTTCAACCATTCCTAAAAAAAGCACTAAATTTATCAGAGTTTATTTTAATTTGTTGAAGGTTTTAGAAAATAAAGACTTTAGTCAGGCAATACATAAAAATAATTGGCAAGTTTGACATTAAATAGTACTATTCTCTTTGTGTAACAAGGTCATGAAATTTTTTATGAAGTCATGAAAAAGTCTTGGAAAAGTCATGGAATTCTTTTATCCAAAGTGATTATGAACCTTGATAACATTTTCCCTGGTCCTTTCCGGCATGCCGGAAAAATAGAGCTTAGGCGAAAAAATTAAAAACTATAAAAAGTATATCTTCAGCTTAAAAAAATAATATAAGTTCTATACACATCTTATTAGTATTAATAAACAGTTTAATTTTGTAAAAATATTAACTAACAATGTGATTTGTTATTTTAACAACAAAAATATTATTCAATAATGAATAATTTTATAAAAAAATTAATTGAAACCAAGCAAACATTTAAGCAGTAAGTGACAGCCCCAAGCCAGTGCTGAAGAATATACCATAGCTATTCAATAAATAAAAAGTTAAACTTACCTCTCTAAAAGGAACCAAAAATAATTTATTTAAAAAAAAATATATGAATAAATCGCAGTAACAATTGGTTTCTGATTGGAACTAGAATGGGGAAATTTGCTTTGGTTTTATTGCAAAATAAACCTTGAATTATCCGGCATGCCGGAAAATTCGAATTTCCAGGCATGCCGGTCAACCTCCTTTTTCCCCGACATGCCGGATAATGCGGGGGTAATACGGTAATATTTCTGCCACTAAATAATGTATTTATTGTGTTTTCAGTATTTACATGCCAATGCTCTTTTTCTTTGTGATTTTTTTTGTGTGTCACATAAAAATGCTAGATTTGATAAAATGCAAACTGTAAGATAATTATATTACTATTATTAATTTGAGGAAATGTTCTTGTAAAAATTTCAATATATTTCCATTTAATGGGTGTGTATTTATGTGTACTTACTTATATACAAATGCATAAAACTCCAAAATGAGAAAAAAGTAGCAACTTTCTGTTTAAAATCTCACAATTCACAAAAAAAAAAAAAAAAAAAAAAAAATCGAAATAATTTTATTCAAAATTAACGGTTGAACAATGATTAGTATTATTTGGGTCATTTTTGTTGTTTTGAACAAAGAAAGTTTTATGCTAATTTTTCAAATAAGCTTAAATGTTTGGTGCAGATTTCTGCTGAAAAGAATAAGAAAAATTCAAAAATAAATGAAAAAAGATTGCAAATATATTTTTAAATATTTAACGTTTTTTTTATATATTCCAAGATAACTTGTAAACTACATTTTAATTTATAAAAATATCATCTTTTCCAAAAAAAAACTTTTTCTTTCCACCACTTCAAAGTATCGAGAAAGTTTGCATCTATAGGGCTGCCGGTCTGCTCAGTAAAAAAACATAAAAATCTGTCTGAAATAAGAATAAATGTATAGTACAGTAGACACTCATTTTATAACAGTAGACCTTCGGGTTTATTTTACGCGATTTAAGATTTGACACCAAGGGTGCAACCAGAGGGGGGGGGGGCCCACAGGGTCCGGTGGCCCCCCTCCCCCAGAACGCTAATTTGAACAATTTTCAAAAATACTCTTTTTTTATTCGAATGAAGATCAACGCGCTTTGAGAAAACGAAGTGGTTCCAAAGTAAGCAGGGACGACGAGAGGTCATTTAAAACTTCCCCCTGTCCTCCTTTTCGGCATTTATTTTTTCTGTAGTTAGGAACTAATCGTTCATAACACTGCCTATTTCTTCTGCTATTGCGGAGCGATCGTTTTCAACATTGCGCCGTCTCAAGTCCTATTTAAGAAGCACAATGATGCAAGAACGCTCAAATGGATTAGCACAGCTTTGTATCAACAAATATATAGTTGTACAACCAGATTGAGTTACTGAAGAACTAACCAAGAAACAACGACGGGTTAAACTTTGTATTGTAGACAATAAGACAATTTTATAAGTGTACATATGCAATGTGGATATTTAGGACTCATCAAGTGTAAGTGATTTTATTGACTATTTTGTTGTATTTTTAAGTGATTTCATACCATTTTAACGTTTTCCTTTTTTTTTCTTTCCTTGAATGATCTTAAAAATATGAATAGTTTAGAGCTTTTGGTGATAAAAATTCGTGTGCATTTTTATTAATTTCATTAATATAGTAAACGAAGTAATAACAAGTATTGATTTCCATTTATTAATTTGAACGTCTTACGGCCATACTGTTGTTTCAAGTACTTTAAAGTTTATTCTTAACGTGATTTCAATTCTAGCATAAGAACAATTAATGTTTTTGCAACAGTTTTTGAATAAATTGCAAAACTTATACAATTTTAAGGAATTTTGCTAAATAATATTAATAATAATAATAAATATATATTGATGTAAAGAGAGAGAGAGAGAGAAAGAACGCGATAGAGTGTTGTGAAGACAAAATTGTGCCCCCCCCCCTAAAAATGATTTTCTGGTTGCGCTCCTGGCCAGAAGAGGCCTAATGTCTGTGTTCTGTTCCAGCCACCGAGATCCAGAACATCCAGATAGGGGAGGGGGACGTTTGCCGGAACATCCTGATCCCCATCCACATGATCTTCCCCAGGCTCTTCACCTGCCCCACCCTAGTCACCAACAACTTCAAGATAGGTGAGTGACGGTGATGTAAAATGCCCGGGTATTTATTTTTGGGGGTAAATACCCAGGGTATGTACCCGGGTAAATACCCAAAATGGGGGATTTAGCTGGGTATTTATTTCAAAAATTTATATTCAACTAGTGATGTAAAACACCCGGGTATTTAATTTTAATGGTAAATACCCAGGGTATGTACCCGGGTAAAATACCCAAAATGGGTATTTACCCGGGTATTTATTTCAAAAATTTATGTTCAACTAGTGATGCAAAATAGCTGGGGTATTTATTTTTAGTGGTAAATACCCAGGTATATACCCGGGTAAATACCCAAAGTGAGTATTTACCTGGGTATTTATTTCAAAAATTTATATTCAACTAGTGATGTAAAACACCCGGGTATTTAATTTTAATGGTAAATACCCAGGGTATGTACCCGGGTAAATACCCAAATTGGGTATTTACCTGGGTATTTATTTCAAAAATTTATATTCAACCTAGTGATGCAAAATACCCGGGTATTTATTTTTAGGGGGTAAATACCCAGGTATATATATATACCCAGGTAAATACCCAAAGTGGGTATTTACCTGGGTATTTATTTCAAAAATTTATATTCAACTAGTGATGTAAAATACCTAGGTATTTATTTTTAGTGGTAAATACCCAGGTATATACCCGGGTAAATACCCAAAGTGGGTATTTACCTGGGTATTTATTTCAAAAATTTATATTCAACTAGTGATGTAAAATTACCCGGGTATTTATTTTTAGGGGAAAATACCCAGGTAAATACCCAAAATGGGTATTTACCTGGGTATTTATTTCAAAAATTTATGTTCAACTAGTGATGTAAAATACCTGGGTATTTATTTTTAAGTGTAAATACCCGGGTAAATACCCGAAATGAGTATTTACTCAGGTATTTATTTCAAAAATTTATATTCAACTAAGACACATTTCTGTATGTATTTCACTATGTATATATACAACCAACCATATACAAAACAATATATTTTAGCCCAAAAATTGTATTTTGATCACATATTTAAAGAATTATTGTGTGAAACAACTTAGCAATCTAATATATTCACATTAAATGAGTTGGATATGCCTAATCAATGTTGATAGCAAAATTTCAGATATAAAAAGCTATTCTACAGAATGTGAAAAGCTTATCTGGTAACAAAAAAAAAAAAAAAAAAGCAAACATCTCCAATTATGACATTGAAAAGAAAGATTCTTTGTTTGGCACGATATGTTTCTTTCATAATTTCATCAAGTCTTTCAATAAAAAATATTATTACCTGTGTAATACTTATGTATCAGTTTTACCAATTATTTTATGTTTAGATTTTTAAAAAAATCCCATTCACTTTTTGCATTTTTTTTGTAAAACACCCAGTTTTCGGGTATTTACCCAATCCTTGGGTAAATACCCTAAACATATTTACCTACCTGCTGGATATTTACCTGATCCACATTACTAGTGAGTGACATCCAACCCCATGCCTTTCTTCTTTTAAAATAAAAAAAAGCCATAAAATCAGGGGGCATTCATTAGTTACGTAAGGATGATTTTCACAATTTTTGACCCCCCCCCCCTTATTATTACATAAGATTCCATTTTGTTTTTCACAAAAATAAAATAACGAATCTTACATCACTGGAATCATTACATTAAATACTTCTTTGAGCATCCCCCTTCTAGAAGCTTTTTATTACATTTTTAGATGATGTCCTTTGGGGCCATTTATTAGTTATGTAAGGATGATTTTGGCAATTTTTGACCCTCCCCCCCCTCCCACATGTAAGGATAAAAAGTTGAAACCTAGACTGAAGGTTTTTTCGACATTTTTTTGCATATGATGCGATACTAATTAAAAATAAAACATGCCATACATAGTGCGATTTTTTTTTTAAATTTATTTAACACCACTCATTCTTTATAAAATAAATAAAAAATAGCGCATCCTAATAAGTTTTTCATCTTCCAGACGCAAACGAAATGTAATCCCTGTCAGACCACTCGACCACGCGATTTCTAATGCAAAATATCGACTGGGAAAATATTACGTAAGAATGGGTCTGACCCCCCCACCCTCCCAAGTAAGGGTATGTAGAGATTTTTCCAGCCCCTCCTCCCCCTCGGGACTCTTATGTAAATATGAGTAATAAAAATGATGAATGGCCCCTTACCCACTTTTGTTTCCGTTTCAGTTTTTGGGGACGTCTGAAAAAAAATGAATATTTACTCATTTCCATTATTTGTTCAACAGAATGGACACAATTAACATAATTTTTTTTTAAATGTGTGTGTCATATAAGACACGTGATTAGAATTGAAGCTTTTATCTTATCTTTTTTTTAACATTCTGAACTGTCACTTCGCTCGTGGTTTTGCTCTTTCTGCACATGCTTTGCCATACTCACTACAAAATTTTGTAACTTAATGAAGAAAATAGATCATAAACAACTAGCTGCGTTGCCCGGCTTTGCTCGATCTACCTTGAAAAAAAACCCATTGCTTCAAGTGAAGTATCTTTAATAACCAGGATTAAAGGAAAGAAAGAAACCATCATGCAAAATTTTCTTGCCAAACAATGATGAAAGATACTAAAATACTTTTAAGAAATTAAAATAAAATGAGAAAGATGGATTTAAAAGGCGTAACCATGGAAACACAAAATAAAATAAGTTTAAGGAATTAAAATGCGAAAGATGGAAATAGACATTGGATTCAATAAGCATTACCGTGGAAACGCAAAATAAAATGGCTAAAAACTTGAATAGAGAACAGATTTTTGAACTTCATTTAATTCGCTTGTAACTTTTTTTCTAATGGAGATAGAGGGTTAAACTTTCGACCTTAGGTCGAGCTAGATCTGGATTAAAAAAAGCAGCTCTTTCCAATGCTATCAAAAAGAAAACTGTGGGACGATTCCTTCACTTTTTATTGATGGATTTAATGAAGAAAGTAGTGCCTAAATTTCAGCTAAGCCTAAAAAAAATTCGAGCTATAAATGTAAAAAACTCCTGCTGCAATTAAGTTAGAGCATTGGAACAAATTGCGTCGAACGCGGAAAATTCTTCCCTTTCCACGATGTATAATATCAATATGTGCAAGTAATTTTTCACCCCCTTATTCAGGAATTTATGTGAAAATTGGGCATAGAATGGAATAAAAAAAGAACCATTCATCGTTTTTTTTTTCAAACTGGTCTGCAAAACCTTTATAGGACCTAAAGGAACAAACTAAAAATTTCAGCCAAATCAGCCGGGTAGTTCTCGAGTTTTGAGAGTTTAAACACACAGACGCTTTTTGGAGACTTCATTTTAAACTATGTAGAGATGAGAGACCTGAACAATACTAAAAACTTGCTTTTTATTTGTTGCCCAAAGACAATGAAAACTAATAGGAATTATGAAGTTAGTTTCGTTAATAACAATTAACAAACCAATTTCAAGGCGTAGCTCAAGCGACAGGGATTACACTTTTAAACTGACGACTTGAATCTTCAAAATTATTTGAAAAGTTTACGATGCCCAAATTCTACAAATATATCCTCGCTTAATTTTAGCCTTGAAATTAATTTGTAGTTCATTTCCAAAACGTGATTGTTTTTGCAACAATTAGAAAACACGTCATATCTAGCACACAAAAAAGTTGATAAAGTAAAGTAATTAATGTCTACAGATTTTTGAAGTTTAAAAAAATCTGATTTAAATCAAAAAAATCAGATTTAAATGAAACAAAATCTGACTTTTTTGATTTTTAAAAATTTTTTTTAAAAATCACGAACCCTGAATAGTAGTGTACTATTATTATCACTATAACTGATGTTAACTTATTGCTTTTAAGCTTATTTTTGGGTTTTTCACTTATGCACTAATCTTACTTACGCGTGTTGGTCCCCTTTGGTTTGTTACGAAAGGAGGTAAATTATTTTCCAAAAGTGTTGGCGACCTTAATTTGCATTAGTTTTTCTCATTCGTTCTTTCCTTCTTGCAACGAGATTGTGTCAGCAGAATATGCAAATTGCTGGGTAGCATTTAAGCCTTCGTTTCGAAAGAACATTTTTCTTTCGGCAGCTCAATTGAGTCTGTCCGTTTTTGCCGATAGCTTCGGCTTACTGCTCTTGACGTGAATATCATAGCTCAACATGTTTAACCTTTCATACTTTGACTTAGAATGTTAGCTTCAGAAGTCATTTAAAGTATAATGAGCTACTTAATATTGTAAAGAGCGTATTCTCAATATTTCGTTTAACATGTCATTGTATATATCACAGCCATAATAAACAAGTTACTTTTTAACTTTGGCTCTTCTTGATGTTGCACAAGATAAATATTTTTTTTCAAGAAGTATCATAAGTCCTGGTTGAGCTTCCACTAAAAGTTAATAAGCTGAGCACTTTTAAAAGCTCACAGTTTAACATGGTTGCATATAAGTGAGAGGTCACTGTAATTAAAAAAATAATGATTGTAAAAGTCTTTTGAGAAGCTGCAGAGTTGGTGGATGCTGATGCATTGACACTTTCTTTTCAGAGTTCGAAGTGAACGTCGTTGTGGTGTTCGAAGACGAACACATCATCACCGAAAATTTCCCGATCGTCATCATACGCCCCTGATCCTCTTTTCCGAGAGTTTACATCTGGAGCAACTTCCAGGTAATTTTTCCTAGACTCCTTCTAAAAGTGCTGAGGGTTGATTCCACAGGTAAAAGCAGAACCATAAACAATTTGTCACGTTCCATGCAGAATAAACAGCACTGTTACGAATGCTGTAAATAGTAATTATTTTTGTGATTAATTTGTCGTAATCTAGCTAAATTCGGCGTTTATTAAATTATCTTTCATCTAAAATTATTGTAGTAACGTAACCTGTAAATTAGTTTCTTGTAATGAATATACAGCCCCCGTACATTCGGCTGAAGTATACGGTCCCCTCAGTTCTGAATGATAGAATTTGTGAATGGAAAAGAAATAAAATAACGGTCTACGATTTTTGGGAATCTTGTGGAATATTTGAGAGTTCTCTTTCGGTGTGTATAAAAAGCCGTTACGCATGATAAAAAGTCAGTTTCGATTGAGAATTTGTACTGAGAGCGTATTAGCTCTGTTTATTGCGAGGTATTTCGCAGTGTTGTTTTCGTATTTCGATGTAAATACGTGTGTAACTGTTGAGTTTACGGTGTTGATTGTTATTTGCTTAATTGCTGATGATTAATTTAGCAGTTAACGATATTTACTGTACATAGTGTAAATAAAGCTCCTGTGTTTTTCTCAAGAACTGTGTCGTCCTTTCAAGAAAGTGGAAGTCGCAGCGGATCCGTAACAGTACTTTTTCAAAAACATCCTTTGGGTTTTTTCTTCTTTTTAAGCTAAATTCAATTCGCAACGCCAATAAATGATAGGGGGCGCTGTCGCCAGTCTAATGGCGGATGAAAAGGGTAAAACAAATGCCGTAACTTATAGCTTGCTTTGACGCTTAGCGAATGACAGTCATTTTTCATCGTTTTTGTGGGAAGCTTTCTTTTCTATTCTTCTGAAATTACATCGCACCATAAACTGTCTGAAGCATGTAATTTACCCCAAAGAACACACGTGGAATGGAATGTTTTACCTTTTTCTTTAGTATTGTTAATCACCGCGAGGTAGCATATTCCAGCTCTGGAGTTGCAAATGATAAATAATTAAATAAATTTTAAAAAATATTTTTGGTTTATATTTAAAAAATAGTTAAAAAAATGGTAACTGACTGACACCTAGTGTCCTCGAAAACGTTACTCATGGACTTGCCCTACAATTACTTTGATGCAGGGTGGGTACAGAAATAGTTTTTGGAGGGGGCACCAGAGTATAAAAGTAAAAAGTGCCTCATCATACAATTTTGCATGTTTTTTTCACTGTCCTAATGTCAATTATCAATCCTATCAAAGAATTAATAAACAGAGTGTGATATTATATTACCTTTGAATTATAAAGCAATGAATTAATTAAGTCAGTTAGATATTCTTTCCTATTAATCTCAGAGTCCTATGTTATTCCTCTAGAAACAAGAGATTTTGTTCAAATATGCTGTGTTTCTTTTTATTTCCTTTTACAAAAAAGGAAGTATTGTATTCGCGAATAAATTTTCGCTCATAAATCGGCCTCAATTTCCATTTTTCTCTCCCCCGAATGAATATTGAGTTTTTTTTTTTCAATCTGACCACACATGGATAAGTGCCTAAGAACGTACATAGACACGCGAAATATCCATAATGACGATTCCCGAGTTAATTACAACGAGTTTTCTCGTGACATATGTATGTCACCACAACTCAAGAACGGCATGTCCTACAAAGTTTAAATTTGGTACATGGACTCCTAGTGGGGTCTAGTTGTGCACCTTCCCTTTTGGTTGCTTACCAAAGGAATTATCAAAGGTTCTTAAATATGGGACATAAAATTTATAATAAAACTAGAGGACCCGACAGACGTTGTTCTGTTCAATCTTTATAAATTAAAAAGTTAAAAAATGTCAATAAACTATCAGGTGTTTGAACCGTTCTGCTGAAAAAAATAAGTAAAAAAAATGTTTTAAGCTGCTATTTTGTCAGAATGCATATATTTTTTACAACTTGATTTATCTAATGCCCACCGAGCAGTTGTTTCATTAACTATTTTTTCTCCCGTACTTGATGGTTTGTTCCTTCAGCCATACTCAAAGGATAAAAATCGCCCTCAGATATTAATTGTAAAAAACGAACTACCCATGTAGAACAAAAAGGAAATCCCGCCGCAACATCCCCCACATGAAAAAGAATAAAACAATCAAAAGGATATCGTTTAAAAAACAATAAAGGTAACAACAGTTCTCTGAATAAGCGAAAAGCACTCATCCTTCCGCCCCCCCCCCCAATCCCGATGTAAAATAAACACATTATTCAACTAAAATGACTAAAAACAAAAAATCCCTAATAAATTACATTAACAGTAGCTTTAAAATGTAAACAAATGATCACACAACTCTATTGTTTACAGCCAAAGTCGCCAAGCCACCACGTTACTGTAATCCAGTCGATCAGCGAGCGAAATCAACTCCGACCGATTAGCGGTCCAATCTTTTGAATGAACTTTTAAAACTTCATTGCCTAATTTGTTCTTTTCATCAAAGATAAAGATCTTCCACTGCACTGATCTTTTGTGTACAAAACTACACTGTAGTAATTTGTCTGGACGAAAATAAAATTTGTTTCGTCTTTAAATTCCATCATCTTTTCCTTTAATAATGCACTGATTAGTTGGATAATCCTTAAATTATTCCTGACATTGGTGCCAAAACTCAGAAGGATTTCTGCCGAGAAACAAATGTTGCTAGGTACGGTACTTTCTGACCATTTTTTAAGGAAAAACTTAAAGCACCGATTCGGTCAACATTGTTCAACTACGACAACAGAGCACACGTTTTGCGTGAACATTCTAGTACTTTACTTTAAAATATATCACAGGACCTAAAATCGTTGCTTTCAAAAATGAAGGCTTCACTCTCTCTCTACGTTTTATCTGTTCTCAATTGACATATCACAGTAGGAAATTTCATTACAAAAAGCAGAGCCGGCTTTCTTATTGTCCTTTCGCAACGGATTAAATATTTATTTCAGTTCTCGCTCAACAATAGGTTGAAATAAATATTAATCATTTGGGAGATATAACCATCCAATGTTTAAATTAATTAACTACTTAACAAAAACGTTTCCGATTCGATCCATCGCGCTTCAAAATCATGCTTGCCACAATTAAATTACACACAAAAAATTAGATCAAAATCGTTCTAGCCGTTTAAAAGCCTTATGGTGGCAAACGTCCGCACAGAAGATTTTTATATATTAAGATACAGTAAAACCTGTAAAGTTGACCACCTGTCTAAGTTGACCGCTTTTGTCAGGAACGGAATTAGTCCTATCTTATATAATGAAGGAAAACCTCTGTAACTTGACCACCTGTCTATCTTGAACACTAATGAACACCAAGTTTGGTTTGGAGTATTGTAAAAAGCCCTTTGTAAGTTATCACTTGGTTTTTTTTTTTTTAACTTTCTTCAGCAAATTATTTTATTTTATTATTTATTTGTTTTTAATTTCTTTTTTTTCATGGCTTTCTAAGAATGTTTTTAATGCTTTGATGACAGAACAGCATTTTACTAACTAAACCAACAGCATAAAGCTTAAGGTTGCTCTTTATTCTCCAAACCTGTTTTTCATTTGTTGTTCTATTTGCGATAGCTTTTTGTACTCTGTTCAATGAAAGTAGCTGTCAGTAGAAAAGTTCAAAGTCTTTCCTTTCAGTTGCAATATGTTGTGACACAGGAATTGAGCTAAAAAGAGCAGGCCCAGATCTATACATTTTGATTCTCCTGCAAGAAAATATGTAGGGCCCCTCCCTAGTGGCCAGCAGTGTCTATTAGTAAAGCGAATAAGCCTTAATGCTAGGTTTTTTTTTCTTCTATTTTTTCTTCAATTTCTAGGGCCGTTAGCCCCTTTAAGGACGCGGGCCCCTCACACTGCGGGTACGCAGATCTGGGCCTGCTAAAGAGTGAAGTTACATGTTCCTGGTGCAAGGGATTAAGAGATAGGACATTTTGATTTTGCTTTTATGAACTGGGAAAGTCGAGCTTGTTGCTCTTTGTGATATTAGTTTTACATAAAAAGGCTTCAAAAGAAATTTAGTTGAACTTGAGATTAATAAAAAGTATGAAATATTAAAATTAACTGAAAATGGAAAAAGCCAGAGAATATTAGCTGGCATATATGGAATTTAAAAACAAGGAAAAACTAACAAAATTATTTGAGTAGTATTTTTAATTATTGTTTCACTTTCAATAATGTTAAACAATGAAAGTGAATTTAACAGCAAGAGTATGGGTGAATTCCTCAAAAAATGAATACATGGTGCAAGAAATGACAAAAAAAAAAAAAAATATTACAGCCCTTTATAAGTTGACCCCCTGTCTAAGGTGACCGCCAAAGTTCTGCACCTCGAGTGGTCAACTTACACAGGTTTCACTGTATTAAAGAAAAAAGAATGGCATGAGATCCTTCGTCTCGATTTTCTTCACGCTACAAATTTTTATAAAAACATTATTGCGGAAAGTCGAGATGAAGCACTGAATAATCATTTGAATGGAGGAAAGCCTTCGAAAAATAGGGATTTTATGTGAAAATCCAAGTGTCATAATGAAGTTTTTAATGGATATCTCCGCTAATTATTATCGGAGGATTAGGTTCAATAGCCAAACATAAAGACAGGAAAATTACAAAGTGATCGATACCTGGTTCGATGGGCAGTTCATTGGCGTTCAGAAGTAACTTGGACAGAGAATAGATACATACATACTCTCAGTCTTTAATTATATCAGATGTTAGGCTTAGTAACTGACAATAATCAATCTTGATTGATAGAAAAACGAGCATGACATGACTTTCTTTGACTCCAATTTAATGTCATTTCCCCATTATTGGCAGTTTTAATGTGGTTCAATTGTTTGCTCTCTAAATATCAACAACAGTGGCCAAATTGAAACCAAATTTAAAATAAAAAAAATCGCCAAATTTTTCGCCAGTTGGCGATAAAATTTGGCGACCAAAAGACTGGCGATATATCGCCAAGTGTCCGACAAATTATAACACCACTTGAGTTTACATCGAAATTAACAATGATTTCCCCCCAAAAAGGGGCAAAAGACCCCCTTAGGAACATCCGAATGCAACTGAAAGGGAAGGTGCACAACTAGGCCGCACTAGGAGTCTACGTACCAAATTTCAATCTTCTAGGACATACTGTTTTTGAGTTATGCGAGATACATAAACAGTTACATACAGACGTCACAAGAAAATTCGTTGTAATTAACTCAGGGGTCGTCAAAATGGATATTTTGGGTGTCTGTAGGTTCCTAGGCATATATCCACGTGTGGTCGGGTCGAAAAAAAAACTCAACATTCATTCTGGGGTAAGAAAAATAGAAATGAAGGCCGATTTTTGAGTGAAAATTTTTTCGCGAATACAATACTTCCTTTTTTGTAAAAGGAAGTAAAAAAGGATTTTCAGTGACTTTCCCCGTTAATTTTCAAAAGCTTTAAAAATGATTGCACTGTTTTTCAGGGCGCTGATCACAAACTGGACTCAATGTGGTTATGGACCAGAATGATTCAGTCGACACCAGTGAGAAGAAAAACAAAGCATATGTTTCAAACTGTTATGTAAATCAAACCATTTTTTATATTGAACGGCTTCCACTCATTGAACTTTTTTTCTTTGTATTGGATGACGTTGGAACAGTTATTCTGGCAGCAGGGTTGTAGTTTTGGCCGGAAAAAACTGATTTTATCCACGCCACTGGCTAAAACCGGTCAAAACTGGATTTAACCATCACCATAGAACTGGCGAAAACTAAATTACGTGAAAATACACTTCTAATTTGTATGTATGCGAGAGATTTGTGTTTTGCAACTAATAACTCTGTTAGTTGAAAGTTGCTCAATTGAGCACAGCAATTTTAGTTAATTAAATATAATATCAGTGAAGTAATTTACATTTTTATAATAATATTAGTGAACAAATTTCAACTTTCTTCAAAATTAATAACTGAAATTGCTCACAACTAAAACAAAAGACATAAGGAATACTAAATAGCCTGTACCACAAATATAGTAATTTTTCAGCAGTTGTTGCCTTTTAATTTTCAAAAGTGTTCCCCCCTGTACCTATAGTTTTTGTTTTTAAAAAAATGCCTATATATGTTTCTAAAATAGACCTTCCTCTCATTTATTCTTCAAAATTACTTGAAGTACTTTGCATTTGTGTGTGAGAATTAATTAAAATTTATCTATTCAACTTACAATGTTTCACTCTATTATTTTTTTAATGTTACTTGATATTTTTCATGTAAACCTAATCTTCTAAACATGCTGTAATTTCTACAAACTGTAAAACGTACTATTTAGATAAATAATGAAAGATGATTGATTATGGTTTGTTTTGAATTTCTTTTTAATAAATTATTAATCTGGTTTTCATTTAAAATTTGATAATTATCTAAGTCGCGAAAACTGGATAAAACTGATTTTATCCCGGCCGGTTTAAACCGGTTTTATCCATGGTTAAAACCACCACTACCCGAAACTCTTACAACCCTGTCCGGCAGGAATGTTATTAAGCTTTCAACAACTGATAACTGAAGAAACATCAATCTGCATTGGCACCTTTTACAAACATATTTTATTTTACTCATTATATTAGAAAGATTTCACACTATGTCCAGCAAAGGACAAAAATGGAATAAAATAAACGATATGTTTGTAGTGAAACCCGTAAAAATGATATACAGGAACTTGGAAATTAGTTTTTCAAAATGCCAACAGGTGGAGCTGCACGTTAATTGCAGTAGAAGTCTCCATAAATAGTGCTGCGAAGAGGTTAGTTGTTTCAGCAGTAGTTTAGTCTCTCAGATATGCTTACGTGTATGCTAGAAGTTATCGTCCAACCCCTTCTCAGCACTATTTATGGAGGCTTCTTTTGCAATTATAGCGTGCAGTGCTACCTGTTGGCAATTTTTAAAACTAATTTCCAAGTTTCTGTACATGACATGTCTATAAATGATTTTCTGTCTTATAACCTTCATAAAAAAAGCTATGATAATGTTAATTCCTTCATTCCGTTCACATTTTGCACAATTAATACGTTATGCATTGAACATTACATTAATAACAGTAGAAACACAAGTTATGATCGTAACGGAACACATTTAAGTAAACAAAACGGCACAAAAATCGCCAAGCAATTGTGATTAGCGAACACTCATAGCGTACGATAAGCGAATGGGTTACCAGCGAAGAATTCCGGTTTTCGCCAACAGCGTCGGTTTATAGCGACTTTATCACCTGCGATGGCAAAATGGATGTGTTTTTTTTTCTCCCCGATTCTAGGAAACCATAACAAAATTTTATTATTTAAAGACCAGTATATAAAGTCATTCATGTACTTCATAAATCCTCTATTTTTCATTTCAGAATTTAAAAATAGATAAAAGTTCAAAAACTGAAACTTTCATTAATATGATGCCCAAAACCTGTTACCTACAGACCAATCATTAAATCTGCTATGTATTAATTTTTTTATAAATACCTGCTGTCTTTTTATGTTTGTGTATGATGTTCTAGGTATACATACTACTCAATAAAAGCAAAATTGATGTCAAATTTCAAAAATGGCTCAGAAGTAACGTTTTTGTTCCCACCTTTTGAGAACTACCCCCACGTATTGCCCATAAAAATTACACTGGGCACCTAGATTTGAATTCATGTTCCTAACAGAAGGAAGCACCAGAAATAAACTTTCATGGTCATTTTTTATTGAGAGCTCGAATGAATGCAATATACATTGAAGAAACAAAACTCGAAACTATTTACAATTTGCAGCAACTACCATTTCTTCGTCTCATTTTGTCGACACATCTCTTGCGGCGAAGTCCCTGCAAATAAAACCGTCAATAGCATCATCTTACTGGCAAAACAATACTCTGTGCTGAGCGCCAAAGTGGTATCTGCAGCCGAGTTCAAAATGAGAAACGCCGATGAAACTTTTCCAGAATTTTCTGAAAAATATTTCCCATCGACAAATCTGCACGTCAGTGCCAGAAGGACGGTAAGTACAAAAATTACAATTTTCTGTTTATCAGTGCATTGTAAAGGGCCCTGATTTCAAAATTAGATATCTAGAAAACATATGCCGGCATTGGAATAAAATTAGCAGTATGTTTACTTTAAAACCCATAAAACCTGGAAATTAGTAAAAAAAATTGCCAACAGGGGGCGCTGCATGCTGTAGAAGTCTCCATAAATAGTGCTGCAAAGGGACGATCATTTGACTCGTTAAATCCCGGTTATTACAAATTTGCCATTTCAACTGGGATTGCGCGCGGACTTGGCTGATTTCAAAAATCTTGCTAAAATTAATTAAACATTTTAAATTTGTAAATAAATATGAGATAGCAACAGATAAAAATTAGAAATCACAAAGCTTTCTCTGATTTAGTTTTTAGGTCTCGATAAAGATTGAGTTTTGAGTCTTAATTATTAATGGATTCGAAGTCTGATTTTCTATCAAACAAAGACCATTTTCAGGGCCAAATTTTCAACCTCAGAAGAGTGTACTAGAATTGCAGCATCACTTCTAATACAAAGCTGTTTATGCCTAACGTAAAATATCCGCAAAAGACAGATATCTGTACTCATATTTCAATCATTTTTAAGGTACACAACATGGTTTACATTAAGTAAATATTTTCAATCCAACAAATATTGAAGTGTCATTTTTCCCTTTACATTATAAAGATTATCAGGTATTCATACCCGTAATTTCATATAATGTATCACAAAATCGCTGTGAAAATATTCTAACTGCATTTATTAATTTGTTGGGACTCTAGCTCAGCTTAAATATAAACAAGCAACACGAAATCTTAAAACAGAAAACCCAAAAAGCTAAGTTGTAGCATAAATGTAAGAACCTCTGAGAGGCAAAACTACTGCTGAAGCGCCTAACTCCTTCGCAGCACTATTTATGGGGATTTTTATTGCAATTGAGCATGCAGCGCCCCCTGTTGGGGATTTTTGTAACTAATATCCAAGTTTCTGGGTTTTAAAGGTTTCACGCGGTGTCCAGCAGAAGACGATATTGGAATAAAATAAACAGTATGTTTATTAGGAAACCCGTAAAAATCATGTACAGGAGCTTGGAAATTAAGTTTTAAAATTCCAACAGGTGGCGCTGTAATTGCAGTAGAAGTCTCTATAAATAGTGCTGCGAAGGGGTTGGACGATCATTTCTAGCATACATGTAAGTACCTCTGAGAGGCAAAACTACTGCTGAAGCGCTTAACTTCTTCGCAGCACCAATTATGGGGATTGTTATTGCAATTAGAGCGTGCAGCGCCCCCTGTTGGGGATTTTTGTAACTAATATCCAAGTTTCCGGGTTTTATGGGTTTCACACGTTGTCCAGCAGAGGACGATATTGGAATAAAATAAACTGTATGTTCATTGTGAAACCCATAAAAATCATGTACAGGAACTTGGAAATTAGTTTTTAAAATTCCAACAGGTGGCGCTGCAATTGCAGTAGTAGTCACTATAAATAGTGCTGCGAAGAGGTTAGTTATTTCAGCAGACTAGCCCTTCTTTTCCAAACTCACTCCTTACGGGAGTGGGTCGTTCCATTTCCCTTACAGGTGGGGAAGGTAGAGATCTTCGCTGCTCTCGAAGCAAACTAATGCGCATGCTCAGAAACTTTCCGCTGAAGAGCGGGGGAATTGTTTCTTTTATATTCTGTGGCTACGATTTTGTTTACAGCGTGCTATTTTGCCATGTCTGATCATTTTAAAACAAAAAGGCCGTTTTCAGGGCCAACTTCAATTAATTTGGATGACGACTCGGAACGGATTTTGGATACTGAATTAATGGATACGGATCAAATATTGACTGCAGACAATAATGCTGACGACTCGGAACGGATTTTGGATGATGAAAGTGAACTGAAACATTAAGGTTATGACAGTAAATTACTGCACCTAAGCCAGGGCTAAGGCAGAACCTCATGCAATATAACATATATTTGCATTAAGTTGATGATTAATGATGCAGAATGCTTACTTTAAAAGGAACTAAGATAGCATCTTTAGTTAAATATTTTATTGTGTATAAAATAATTTGGATGAACTTTAGTGATGAAAACGTTTTCGGCAGTTATTCATAATAAAAAAAAAAAAAGTATAAAAAATTGAATCTTAAATTTAGATAAATTCAATCAATGATATCTTTAATTATATATTCCAGTAGATTCTATGTCATGATTAATCAAAGACAATTGATCAATCCTTTAAAATACAGCTAATACAAATACAAATAAAAATTTTCATAAAATTCTTAAACTCAATGTGTACTATAATCAAGTATTCATAAGTCTTGCTAAAAAATTCAAAAAATGAACCGAGTACAGATTTAATAATTTTCTGTAAGCAAAATATACTGTTCATTTTTTGCTCTTTTTTTTTTTTTTTTTTTTGTTTGTTTTGCTAAAAAATTAAGTAGAGAAGAAAGTGATTTTATAATAATAATGACTCAAAAGTACAATTAGAACAAAAGAAATGTAACTCGTAGGCAGGGCGCCCCAAACTTAAATTTGGGAGGGCAGAAATTCTTAATTTGAGGAACAGAATTCCAACTTGTGCCAAATGATAAAATATGGTTAGACACATATCGATCTTATAAAAACGGATATTCTGACATTGGAAATCAATCTTGCAAAGATGTCGCCAAATCGTCGTTAGAGAATATTTGCCGAACAAGGTAAATTTTCCAGGAGTGAAGTAGTACCTCAGCTTGTAGAAAAATTTTATTTTAAAATATAAAAAACTTGAAAAGCATTATTGCTGTTTCAATTTGAAACCAGTAGATGGCGCCACTATTTTAAATTCAGGAAGAAATATTCTTCCTTTCCCCACCTGCAATAGTAATGGAACGATCCACTTCCATAGGGAGTGAGTTTGGAAATGAAGGGCTAGTTTTCAGCAGTCGTTTAGCCTCTCAGGCATGCTCACATGTACGCTAGAGGTTATCGTCCAGCCCCTTCGCAGCACTATTTACGGGGACTTCTACTGCAATTATAGAGATCCTGTATATGGAGAGATTGGACAGCTCAGCTCGAAATGCTGTGCTGTGTGAATTTCTAGCTTTTCCATGTAGTAGAGGACATGAAATCTTCAAAGAATAGACTGATTTTTCTTCTCCTCGTATTTTTATTTGAACGGCGCCAATGATTTAGTATCGTTATAGCGCTTACAAAAGAATTTTTTTTCTCAAAAATTTGTTCATAAAGATAGAAAACAAATAGATATTTGTGATCTGCACATTTCCCTTCATGATATCAAAACCAGGGTTTGTACTCAATTTCAGAAATTAAATGAAGGAGTTTTGAAGGAGTAAAATGAGATTTTGAAGTTGTAATTTTGAGCTATCCTTATAAATTTTGTCACTTTTTTTTCAACAGGTTTGAACCCCTTACCCCTTCGTCTCACTTTACCTTTCTCCTTCCCTTGTCACATGTCCTATTTTTCATAAACATATTGTTATAATGACTGTGTGATGTCACTTTTTGTCGCCCTCTCTCTTCCCCTTGTCACAATTTCATAAGCCCATCTCCCCTCAAGGCATGACATCACTTGGGGATGACCCTTTTTACAATGTCAAGACTGCAATTTACTAAATAATTGCTTTTTTAACAAAATCATTTTAATATAGTGCATCTACTAACGCATTTTTCAATATTTAAATATTGAAAAAGCTGACATTTGCAACTGAGAGTGTGGTGGAGTTAAAGGCAATAATCATAATACTTGACGAAATAGCCAAGCGCCATTTAAGCATGATTTAATTCACTTATGAAATGTCTTAGTCATCTAATATAATATTTTCACATACAACTTTTTTGACTTCTATGCATGGGCGGATTTATGGGGGAGCAGAGGGGGGCAATGCCCCCCCCCCAGTTTTGTGAGGACTTCATGTAGTAACAACACATCTTCCAAAAATTAAAAAAAAAATATTTTTTTTCTTTTTTGAATATTTCAGAAGGTTATGGGTGGATTTATAAGGGGGGCATATGGGGAATTCCCCCCTATTTTGGGAGGACTTTATATAGTAATAACATATGTTCCAAAATCTTAAAACAAAAAAATCATGACATTTTCTTTTTTGAATAGTTTAATGAAAATTAAGAGAAAAGCAAATGTCCTTTTCTGATGGGAGAAAAGAAAAGGAAAAAAAAAAATGAACATTAAATACAAATAAAACAGCTGTCACTGGGGTGCTAAAAACGTGTCTAAATTCACTATTTTGGACTGAAAACCATTTGGGCAAGTATATGAATGAAAATATAGGCTAAACGAGCTTTACATTAAGCTGCAACACTTATAATAATTAACGATTATTTTGACAAATTAGAACCTAAAGCAAAGGGGGGAAACCTCCCCCCGCCCCCATTCTCGCTAACAGAACTACTCGTTATGATTTGTGTCCACATTTCAAGTATATTTGTGCATAATATTTATGTTCTTAGTAGATTAATTGGCCCTTTAAGAAATTCTAAAAAGCATAGTTTTTTTTCCTTCTCTCTCTCTTCTTTGAGAGAGAGAATAAAGAGTAACGCAAACTGAATAAATTTCAGTTATCTGAGTATTCTGATTAAATGAATCTTTTTACTTGGACAATTTTACTTACTTTATAAATACTGTTTAAAAAGTAAAGTTAGTCTCCCCAGGAACTCAGTCCTAAATCCGCCTATGCTTCTATGACCAATTCCTAAATCACATCTTTATGAGAAAAAAATATATCAAATTACTACATTAAAATCGCTCTTATACCTTCGCCCCTGTGACGAAGTTAAGTTGTCGATCGAAATATTTCAAATTACTGTCATAGAGGACGATTATGTAGTCTTGATCTAAAAAGGAGTTAAAACCAAAATGAAGGAGTTTGAAGGGCCCTTCAAAAAAATTTCCTAAATGAAGGAGTATTGGAGGAGTTTTGAAGGAGTTAAAACCAAAATGAAGGAGTTTGAAGGGCCCTTCAAAAAAATTTCCTAAATGAAGGAGTATTGGAGGAGTTTTGAAGGAGTTAAAACCAAAATGAAGGAGTTTGAAGGGCCCTTCAAAAAAATTTCCTAAATGAAGGAGTATTGGAGGAGTTTTGAAGGAGTTAAAACCAAAATGAAAGAGTTTGAAGGGCCCTTCAAAAAAATTTCCTAAATGAAGGAGTATTGGAGGAGTTTTGAAGGAGTTAAAACCAAAATGAAGGAGTTTGAAGGGCTCTTCAAAAAAAAAAAAAATCCTAAATGAAGGAGTATTGGAGGAGTTTTGAAGGGGGGAGCGTACGAACCCTGAAAACTAGCCTCTCATTTTTTCGATACAATGTACAGTGCTATTTGGGGCAGAAGTTGCATTACGGTCTACGGAGAGCGAGCAACTTCGGACATAAGATGGCCGCCGTTCCGAAGTTGTCCAATCTCTCCGTATTTAGGATCCGTACTGCAATTACAGCATGCAGCGCCACCTGTTGGCAATTTTTAAAACTAATTTCCAAGTTTCTGTACATGATTTTTATGGCTTTCCCAATGAACATACCGTTCATTTTATTCCAATATCGGCCTTTGTTTTCGAGATATTTAATTTTGAAATCAGGGAGTTCTTTCTTGGACACCTTGTATGTAGAAGCCTATTCCTCATTGAGCAGTGCGAACATAGTTTTTTTTTTTTTTAAATCCTTTTCAAGTTTTTATCAGGTTTAAAAGAACACCCATCCCATCCTTTACATGGGCCAGAAAAAAGTTTTTTCTCTTTCCTGTAAAATTATCACAACTTGCGTTCCTCTGACTCTGAGGTACAGAAATGACCACGAAACATTGCACTCGGGTAAAATAGGTGGCAAAGAACAACCCGGTGACAATAACTCAATTTTGACAAAAAGTGCAGATGCGACTTTTGTGCTCAGAATAGCAGAAAACAAGTAATCAGAGTAAAAAAGCACAAATTGCAGACAAATGTTTTGTAGTCACAATGAACCCTTTTGTCAATGCAAAAAGATGCCCCACAAAAGCCGAGAAGCTCTAGTGTGTTTAATGAATCTGCTCGAAAAACAGTTTCCGGGAAACGCCAAACTGTTTTCTCTTACTCATTCAGGCACTCAAAGACAGATTAAGACGAGCTGATGTGTGCATCACATGATTTCCTTTTACTCCAATTTAATGTCATTACCCCATTACAGTAGAATACCTTTATAACGCCGACCTATATAACGCAAATTCTCTATAAACCGCACAACTTTTCAGAAGTAAACAATAGGTTTTGAAGTCAAAAAACTCCCTCTGGTTTGTCGTGCAAACATAAAAATGGTTAGGAAAATTAAATTTTGAAACACTTTTTCATCTTTACGTCTTAATTCAAAGCTTTTTAAAATGAAAATTAGTTTTCACAGTAAAGAGAAAATATCAGCAGATGGCTCTTGAAAATGCAGCTGTTATGCAAACGATGAAGCTGGCAGAAGTGCAGGATAATTCACTTTATTTCGATTGTGAAACACATTTATTTGTGAATAACTAATTGCAATATGGGTGCTTTAATACTCATTGCAGATAAAACTCATTCTGAAGTGCTAATATATAGATATATATTCTGAATATTAGTTTCGAAATTTGTGAAATGATCTATATAATGCAAAAACCTGTATAACGCAAAAGCACTGGTCCCAAGGTGTGCGTTATAACGGTCTTCTACTTATTGGCATTTTTAATGTGATTCAATAGTTTACTCTCTAAATATCACCAACAGTGGCCAAATTGAAAACAAATTTAAAAAAAAAAAAATTGCGAAGTGTCCGCCAAATTACAACACGACTTGAGTTTACATCGAAATTAACAATGATTTCCCCCCAAAAAAGGGCAAAAGACCCTTTTAGAGACACCCGAATGCAACCAAAAGGGGGATATGCGCAACTAGACCCCACTAGGAGTCTATATACCAAATTTCAATTTTCTTGGACATACTGATCTTGCGTTATGCAACGCACATACAGACGTCACACGAAAACTCGTAATTAACTTGGGAATCGTCAAAATGAATATTTTGCCATATAAAAGGGTACTTTAATCTATTAAAGGGGCAATTTTTAATAGAAATTTTGAAGCAGAAAATGTTTTTTTACTGTTTCGTATACTATGTGCAACAAAACAAATACTTTTAATGCTAATTTTTTTTATTAATAACCAAAGGTACTTAGTGTTTGGTTTAAAAAAAATTCGCTAAAAACAGGAAAAAATTCAGATTTTTCAATTCAAATAAAGTTTATGGATAATCTGAAATGAGGGAGTTATGTTTTAAAGATAGGCTTGGCTTATTCCGCAATGAAATAGTGTTAAAACTGCAAAGGAGCAAGAAGTGTTCATTGAGAAGTACAAATAACAGAATTTAAATTAAAAAAAAATCTCAAGCACTTTTCATAATGCACTCAAAAGGACAAAATAACCTTTTCTGGGACAGAAAGGACAATTCAAGAATTCCTGTAGTTTTCGAAATTTCCAAGAAAATGACACCACAAATGAAGAAAAGTGCGGCTCAAGTCATGAAGAGAATTTATTATCAACATCTAGATTTTAATCATAACTTTGAGTGTTGAAACATGCATATTTTTCTTATTGGGAAAGTTTGGTTTGAAATGACTAGAACCGCACTTTTCTTCGTCTGTGGAGTCATTTTCTTGAAATTTTCGAAAACTACAGGAATTCTTGAATTGTCCTTTCTGTCCCAGAAAAGGTATTTTGTCCTTTTGAGTGCATCATGAAAAGTGCTTGGTATTTAAAAAAAAAAATTGTTGTTTTATTCTTTTTAGTATAAATGTATTTCAGAAATAGAATGATTTTACAATCACGAAAGTTCCCCTTATTTTTTCATATAAATACTCGGTTACCAAAAGGGAAAAAACCTTTATAGGTGTCTGAAACTTGAAGCAGTTGGCACTAAAATTTAATCCTCGTTCCTCTCTAGGATTTATGCTTGCTCATTTCATGCTTGCTTCAGAGAAGCCTAGATTCAGAATTTTCATTAACGGTTGCTTTTAAAATTACTGTTGCAAGGCATCAAAATTTGCAACAATGGGTTTTATATTTAAACATTTAATGGAGAAATTAAATGAAATTTGGCGTTTTCCATTGTAACAGAAATAATAATTTTGTTTTAGAATTTTAATTTTTCAGCGTTAAGTTGACCTGAATGTTAAGCAAATCATTTAGGGAAATCCCGACACCTCTAAGTGGTCTTGTTACGGAGATATAATCAAAAGCAGGCCTCAGATTTCTCCGTGACAATCAGGCTAATAAAAGTGCTTAAAAAGAGGGCAGAGATCATGAAATGTTATCTTAAAAGGGAAAAGGGGCAGGGTGCAGAGTTCTTCTAAAAACGCCGCAAGGGAAACACTCATCTACATTTATGATTTTTCCTTCCCTATAAATGTAGAATCTTTATCTTTACTAACAATAAAAAACTGAAAGTCTGTGTCTCTGTATCTCTGTTACGAGCACAGCGCCAGGGTTCGAAAACATCATGATATTTTCAAAAATATCCGATATTTTGATGTATATAGGATATTATGATATACATATCCGGTATTTTCAATCAGCCCAAATTCCTGTTTCAAAATAGTACTTTTTGACTTTCTAATATTAATCGGTTTTGGTCGTCCTTCATACAGGGCTCAAAAATATCATGATATTTTTGAAAATATCCGATATTTTGATATAATATCCGAAATTTTGAATCAGCCAAACTCAAGTCTTCAAAATAGTAAATGCATCTTCAAAACACTCTTTATTTTCTTACATTCTTATTACAATATGTAGACTTAGAATTAAGGTTTCTTTTATCATTTATATCTAACATTTCTTTTGACATTTTAATCAATTTCAATGGAACTAATTTAGCTGTTTCACTCATTTTCCTTCTGTTAGCTAGTTTTAGTTTTAATATGATTGAGAAATAAAAATATGAATTAATTGGTACACAGTCATAGGACATTTTCCTTTTTTCTGGCCAATGTTTAATATTAAATTAAGCACTTTTAATCGGAGTTAAAATTGTTACATTACTAATAATTTTATGAATATAAAAATAAAAAAGGAATACTATATTACTTTGTTATATTAATGATATATCAATGCATCTTAAAATTATAGTTCACATAACTTTTTGGTTGTTTTCAAAAATAAACGAACACTATTACTATGATTAATATAATTTTTTAAAGTGAAAATACTGTGGTTGAAAAAATAAATATTGAAACTATCATGATATTTTCCAAATAAATATTGGATATATATCGTGATACATATTGACTGATATATATCGGCGAACCCTGTATACGCCTAGACAGTTTGGCCAATTTTCATGAAATTTGGCACAAATTCAGTGCCTAAAAACATAGGGATAAGCACCTGGAAGCGATTTTTCGAAAATTCAATTTTTTTCTCTTCTTCTATTCTAATTTTAAGAACATTTTACTTCGCAAATTGTCGTGACATAGATGAACAAATTAACATAGCAAATTGGTGAGTATTTGTAAAATTGGCCAGTATTTGTAAATATACAGGCGAACACAATGACCTTTAAAATTTTCTAAGACGGCAAAAGCCGTGCAGGTATGTAACAATATGAAAATGATATAAAAATCATACATTTAGTTCTCCACTATGCCACTGGGGGCGCAGAGGTGAGATCGATGGCACAGATTTCCTGGGAAATGTAGACTCCAAAGGCAAACATGGACCAGCTCTTGATGATGTCCCTGAAACAATATACTCCATCAAAGTCTATATGTTTACATAGTAAGTAGAAAAACTAAGATTTTGGTCTGGTTCTGTGGGGTAATACTGATCCAGACCAAAAAAAAATAATAAATTTTTTTTCCGGGGAACTGGAAAGCTTTTGAGCCTCCCCCAAGTATAAACAAGTGCTGAATTTTCAAGGTTAACGAAAATTGGGAAATGGCAAAACCGCAGTGATTTCGAAAATCTGATTAAAAATTTTTTTATAGCTCCCTGTTAACATGTGAAACGTAACTTCACCATGAAAAAATAAATAAATTGCAGTTTTACATCAAAAAATAGGAACATTAAAACACTTTCACAGCATTTTTGACATTTACGCAAAGTCCGTACCGTGACTTTTTTCTGCCATAACTTTTAAATTTACTGTTTGATTTGCAAATGACTTTTAATTTGAGTTGATGTGTTGGTAGGAAAAGCTTAAAATAAAATAATAAGCTAATCAAACAGTAAATTAAAAAGTTATGGCAAAAAGCGGTTCCATTACGTACTTACTTAAATGTCAAAAATACCGTGAAATGACCCTGAATTGATTTTCACATTAAAACCTAATGAATTTTGAGGGGATATTTCGATAATTGGGAATCTGGCGCGGTCCTCTCATTTTTGGCATAAATAATTTTATTTTGGTAACCCTGCTGATTTATAGTAACCCTACGTGAATAAATGTTTCCGATTTCTTTGTTTTGATTTGCAAAGAAAAATACCTCTCGCGCAGGCACTGGAACCAAAAATTGACGCCAATGAAGAAAGATCACCAGATTCCCGGTATAACTTTGATATATCCCCCCAAAAATTACGCCCCAAATCTGGCACTCCCTACGGACTTTTAAGGGTTGCTGTTTCTTATTTTGGTGTTGCCAATTTAGGTTTTTTTCAGCTTTTAGGTTTTTGCTGTTACCAAATTTAGTATTTTCTTGTATTTTGTTACATTTTTGAGTTTTTTTTTTTTTTAAAGTTTTGTAGCAATAATTTTTGGATTTCATATATGTTTTAGGGCCATTTCATTCATTCGCCGTTTCTTTGTGAAGTGATCAAGCAGATTTCTGACTTGCTGTATTTTGCCGCAAATCTGGTTGTCTTTTCCAATTATATTTTTTTTCTATTAATTATTTTTATCTTTTAGCTTTCATTATGCCTAAAGGGGTTCAAAGGCGGGCTACAAGGCTAATAAGTGGACTTTCTCACTTAGACTATGATTCCAGGCTTAGAAGGCTAAAAATGTACAGTCTCGAGCAAAGAAGAGACCGAGGGGACATGATTCAGCTGTTTAAATGTATTAAAATGAAAGATGTTACGGGGCTAAAGTTTAGCACTGAAAACAGGACGAGGGGTCATTGTTTTAAGCTAAATCTCAGGGCTAACGTGGGATGTTAGGAAATATCATTATTATAGCAGGGTAGTGGAACCTTGGAACAGTTTACCGGAAGAGGTGGTAATGAGCAAAGGAGTAGACAGTTGTAAGATGGGCCATTGATCTTCATTGGGGATTTGTAAATTGACTAGGACCAGTCTAGCTGGGCCCAGAGCCTGTTGCTGGTCGTCACTTTTGTATTTGTATTTGTATACTGTATATAGTGTTGTTGAAAACAAGGTATTTTGCGCCAACGCCAAAAACAGGTATTTTTGCTGGGCGAGAAAAAAAAGTCGCCAAATTTCCGATTTTGGGGGGTATATCAAAGTAGTTCCGAATAGATGTTTCCGATTTCTTTGTTTTTGATTTGCAAAGAAAAAAAAAGCCTCTCGCACAGGCGCTGGAGCCAAAAC
This sequence comes from Uloborus diversus, assembly GCF_026930045.1. Taxonomy (NCBI): domain Eukaryota; kingdom Metazoa; phylum Arthropoda; class Arachnida; order Araneae; family Uloboridae; genus Uloborus; species Uloborus diversus. The sequence goes on from NW_026557876.1 coordinate 2,832,622, forward strand.
TTGACGCCAATGAAAAAAGATCGCCAGATTCCCAATTATCGAAACAACCCCAAATTTTGAAGTCATCGTGAAAGCACATCAATGCAAAAGCGAAAAAATTATTTCTCCACAAGTCGGCTGTTTCCTGATCAAAAGGTGGTGAGATGATTTCATCATTGAGTAAATTTAAACATATATTTGTAAGGAATTGTTTATATACATGTGTGTTAATTGTACGCTCTGTATCGTATATTGTTTTGAACAGTGTGTAAACGCATGTGTGACAATATTTTTCTACAATGTACCCGGCTTACCATTTGAAAGAATCCGTGTAGCAACTTTTCACGAATCCGAAGAATCCAGGCTGCCTCTTTGGAGGGTGGTTCTAATCCGAACAACATCTCCATTTTAAAAATATTATTTCAATACTTTTCTTTCCGCTCCTTAAAAATTTTAAAATTTTTCTGGTTTCTAGTCTGCTGCCGCTTTGGTGTTGCCAACACTTGAAAAGATTTAAGCACGGTTACTGTTATTTAAAACCGTTAAACATCTTTATTATTAATCAACCTAAAAAAAAACTAAAAATGCGGAATGATAATCATTATATATTTACATAAACATCACACACTTAGCAGTTTTCAGATTTTAAGGCGATTTATATATTTTCTTTTAACAGACTAATATAATTTGCTTATGAGTGCGTTCGACGAGAGCGACCGGTTATCACGTGACAGCTAATGATCAAGTGCTCCAATTTCGAGGACTGCATACGAAGTGCCTTGCCTCCATTATTTTATCTACCAATAGATGGCAGCACTATCACCGGATTGAACAGTTAATGAGAATTTAGAACTAGTCCAGGAGCGGATAGCTACCTGGTGCTATCACCCCCAGAGGTATCATTTCACTTGGAGGACATTGAGACCACGAGCATGTTTAACGTCGCTCAGTCCCCTTTAATGACGACGGTGGATCTTCGACCATCGAGGTTCGAACGCAGGACCCTCCGGCCCCGAATCCGACACTCTACCGATCGAGCTACCACGGCCCATTTGAAAATATTTAAGATCGGTTACTGTTATTTAAAACCGTTAAACATCTTTATTATGGTTGCGTTCGACGAACCTCACCAGTCTACCGGTAAGTAACCGGTTGCAAACCGCAGCGCTCTATGATCAACCGGTTACCGAATCGGTTACCATTCTAAGCAGTTTATTGGTTGATTGGAGCACGTGATCATTAGCTGTCACGTGATTAATTAACCGAGCGCTACCGAGCTCGTCGAACGTAAGCTATTATTAAACCTAAAAAAAACTAAAAATGCAGAATGAGAATCGTTATATGTTTACATGAACATCACACAATTAGCAGTTTTTAGATATAAAGGCGATTTATATATTTTCTTTTAAATAGACTAATATAATTTGCTAATAATTTATTGCACGGGGCAGGAGGGTCCTGGGTTCGAACCTTGATGGTCGAAGACCCACCGTCGTCATTAAAGGGGACTGGGCGACGTTAAATAGGCTCGTGGTCTCAATGTCCTCCAAGTGAAACGATACCTCTGGGGGTAGCTATTAGCTCCTGGACTAGTTCTAAATTCACATTAACTGTTCGATCCAGTGATGGTGCTGCCATCTATCGGTAGATAAAATAATGGAGGCAAGGCACTTAGTATGCAGTTCTCGAAATAAATACAGTTGTGACTCGGAATCGGAATCGAAATAGGTATTGCACACAGTCGGCACTTCAACTTCTTCTACACATCCCGCTCTGATTTCAAAGTTGCGTTATTTTTACACCTGTTTTAACTTCAAATTCGCGTTTTAATTGCTAGAGCGAGTTGAATATGGCAAAAAACAAGCCCACGCTGAATATCATTGCTGCTGCCTGTCAAAATATGGGGATAGGCAACAAAGGCGCTCTTCCGTGGCGTTTGAAGTACGTTTCTTTTGTAACACATTTTTTACGATGTTTTCATTTTGTTCACTTCATGTTTTGTCATTTGATTTGATGTATCTATCGGTAAATGAGAGTCCAGTTTGTTGCAGAGAACTTTTGACGACTTTTCATGTCATGTATGAGACGAGGGGACATGATTCAGCTGTTTAAATTTATTAAAACGAAAGATGTTACGGGGCTGAAGTTTAGCACTGAAAACAGGACGAGGGGTCATTGTTTTAAGCTATTTAAATCTCAGGCTAACACGGATGTTAGGAAAAATTATTTTAGCAGGGTAGTGGAACCTCGGAACAGCTTACCGGAAGAGGTGGTCATGAGCAAGGGAGTGGATGGTTTTAAGAGGGCCATTGATCTTCGCTGGGGATTGTAAATGGACTAGGGCCAGTCTAGCTAGTCCCAGAGCCTGTTGCTGGTCGTCACTTTTGTATTTGTATTTGTTTCGACGGTTGAAAAATTAACAATCTTGATAGATCAAAGATTTTGCACCACACCCCCAAGGAATGTCATTCTTTTTCATACATAAACTAAGAGAATCGGAAAACAGGGCCCAAAATAGGCTGATTTTGCTACCGTTTTTCGGTACCTTCACAAAAATCTTGTTTTGAAATCGGTACTTTGACAAAAATCAAATAATAAAATCAGGTAGCTTCACAAAAACATCGAAAATTTCACAAAAATTCGCATTTTAAAATATAAAATTTGTTTTTCTGTTTAAAACAAAATTTACTTATAACATAAAATTCTAAGCAGGTTTATATGAACGATCGCTTAAATAGCAACCCTTTTGTGGTATTTTAACTAATTTTTAGCTGTTTCTCGCCAAAGTGTATTTATGCAATGTTATTGCAGTCTTTCAATATCTGTTTTGGGAAACCGTTTTTCTCATAATTTCCTATTTTGTACACAGTACATAGCCCATTAAGCTGAAATTACGATGGTATTTTTGGTACTTCTTAGGTTTTTAGCTCCCCTCCCCTTCCCCAAGAAACGAAATCTGTTAAAAATAATACTAGATGACATTTACACTTTTCGAACTAAAATTTCACTTGTTCTACTTCTCTTTTACAAAAATTAGGATGCCTCTAAAAGTTCACAAAAACAATGCTGATATAAAAAAAAACTTTCACAAAAATAGAATGATGCAATACTTTCACAAAAATAGGTAGCGAGAAAAATATCCTGGATTGGCCTTTGGAAAATCTATTTGCATAGGGTTACCAAAATATAGTGATTCACTCCAAAAATTATGTGACCACAGCCAGTTTCCTAAATATGGAAATCTTCCCAGAAAGAGCACGACGTGATAACATGTACCAGAACCTGAAATCCTTCCGATAAATTTTGAACGGATAAATAAGTTACATACCCACTGTTTAGCAGTCTTGCATAATATAGGCGAAAGGCGTTCACAGAAAATTTTTGGCTCTGCAGAAATTTTTTTTCAAACTGCTAACGTTGATTTAAAAAAAAAAATTAAATTATTTAAAAATTAATTTAAAATTTTTAATTAATTAATTATTAATTTAATTAATTATTAATTTTAAATTTATATTTTTTTATTATTAATTAAAAATTAATTAATAATAAAAAAAATTTAAAAAAAATTATATTTTTTTAATTAATAATTAAAAAAAATTAAATTTTTAAATTATTAATTACAAAAATTAAAAATTTTTTTTAAATTAATTAAAATTTAAAACAAAATTTAAAAAAAATTAAAAGTTCTGTTAAAGCCTAAATTAATAAATAATTAATTTAAGCTTTAACAGAAAGAAACTGGGAATTCTTTAGAAAATCCCAGTTTATTTCTGTTAAAGCCTTTCTCCAAAAGCCTTAAGCACATGTGTAAAAAAGATAATGGTTTTGGCAGTTTTCTTCAGTTGGTGAAAAATAAGCAAACTATATGTTATTGCAAAAAAAAAAAAAAAAATGATTTAAAGCACTTTTTTAAAAACTTGGTGGAAACATTTATAGGCCACCTAATTCAAACCAGGGACAAGATGAACAGATGTACCGTATTATAAGTGACATGTCCAGTAAAGGATCCGTTATCATAATGGGGGATTTCAATTTTCCGGGTATTGATTGGAATAATTTTTATCCTGGTAATGGCAAAGAAGAGGAATTTTTAAAAGTAATTGGTGACTGTTTCTTAGATCAAGTTATAACTCAGGGAACTCGAGAGGAGGCCATTTTGGATCTAGTTTTTTGTGACATAGGTAGTTTTGTTCAAGGGTTGAGTGTAGGGGAGCATATTGGAGATAGTGATCATAACAGCATTAGGTTCCGGGTTCAATTTGAAGTGTGCAAAGATGATAATTTTAGGTTTGTGCCCAATTTCAGAAACACCGATTTTGTTGCACTTAGGCAGAGCTTGAAAGAGGTTTTTTCGTCAGGGTTGGAAAATAACGACGTAGATCAGCAGTGGACGGAATTTAAGGATAAACTTGCTAATACCATTGGGGACTATGTTCCATTTAGGAGAAAAGGTGTTAGTACCAAAATTTGGCCCATGTGGTTCTCCAGGGAGACTAAAGAAGCTCTTAATTATAAGCAAACCACTTTTCGTAAGTTTAAAGAAACTGGTCAGAGTGCGGAGAGGCTCCAGTATGGGAAGGCAAGGCGAAATTTTAAGTATTTGGTACGGATTCAGAAAAGGGAATTGGAGCAAAGGCTGGCAGATGACATTGATGGGAACCCTAAGAGGTTTTTTGCTTACGCTAATTCTGGGAAAGCTCGAAACAGTCAAATTGGGCCTTTGGTTGATGAGTATGGAAATTTAATCCAAAACGATAGGGATATTGCAAATGTTCTAAATAACTTTTTTTCCAGTGTGTTTAACGATAACTGTATCTCAACAGTTGACACTAACAAGACACAAGCGATTATACAGCTTGAGGATTTTGTATTTTCCAGGGAGGAGGTTTTATTTCATTTGAAAAAGATTAAAGCAACTAAAGCTCCGGGACCAGATAATATCTATCCAAAAATTTTAGTTGAATGTGCAGAGGAATTAGTGGATGTTATTTTGAATATTTTCAATGCTTCTTATAACTCGGGGACGGTGCCAGAGGACTGGAAGCTGGCTAACATAACGCCACTCTTCAAGAAGGGGTCTAAAGGTATTGCTGGGAATTATAGAACTGTAAGTTTGACTTCGGTGATTTGTAAGATTTTCGAAACTTTGATCAACATTAAGATCATGATGTTCTTAGAGACTAATAGTCTGTTGACTAGTTTGCAGTATGGTTTCAGGAAAGGTAAATCCTGTACTACTAATTTATTGCATTTCTACGACAAGGTTACCTCAGCTTTAGATAACAAAAAATGTGTGGATGTTGTTTATATTGATTTTCAAAAAGCTTTTGACAAGGTACCGCATGTTGCTCTTCTCAGCAAGTTAGCTGACATTGGAATAGGAGGAAAAACTTTACTTAGGGTTAGAAATTGGCTTATTGGTAGGAAACAAAGAGTAGTTGTGAGAGGAAATCATTCTAATTGGAGTGATGTTTTAAGTGGGGTTCCTCAAGGATCAGTTTTAGGGCCTCTTTTGTTTATTATATTTATGAATGACATCAATGAAAATATTTCTGGAAGCATGAATTGTTTTGCTGACGATGTAAAAGTTATGGGGATTGTCGAAAATGAAGAACAAGTAAAACAGCTGCAAGAGGATTTAGATCATATTACTAAGTGGGCAGAAAATGGGGTATGGCAGTTAATGTAGGGAAATGTCAAGTGCTACACTTAGGTCATGGAAATAAGCGTATGAGATATCGTTTACAGGGTTCAGTCATAAATCAGGCAGAAAATGTTATGGATCTGGGTGTCTTTATAAATCAGGACTTCAAGTTTAGTCAACAGTGCAGTATTGCTGGTAACAAAGCCAGCAAAATGCTTGGGTTCATCAATAGATCTATTTCAAACAAATCTAAGAAAGTTCTTCTGCCTTTATATAGGAGTTTAGTAAGACCTCATTTGGAGTATGCTGTTCAGTTTTGGTCGCCTTATCTGAAGAAAGATATTTTTGTATTGGAAAGGGTTCAAAGAAGGGTAACTAAATTAGTAAGGGGACTCTCAGATTTAGAATATGATACCAGACTTAATAGGCTTAACATGTATAGCCTGGAGCAAAGGAGAGTCAGAGGGGACATGATTCAGTTATTTAAATTTATCAAAATGAAAGACGTAAATGGTTTAAATTTTTGCGGGGAAAGCAGGACAAGGGGTCATTGTTTTAAGCTATTTAAATCTCAGGCTAACTTGGAAATCAGGAAAAACTACTACTTTAGCAGGGTCGTGGGCACTTGGAATAGCTTACCGGAAGAGGCGGTAATGAGGAAGGGAGTGGATAGCTTTAAGAGGGCCATTGATCTTCATTGGGGACTAATTAATTGACCAGGACCAGCCTAGCTGGGCCCAGAGCCTGTTGCTGGTCGTCACATTTGTATTTGTATTTTTTTTCTCTTTCATTTCTGAATATAAGTTTAATTTTTTATTCAAGGGTGAGCTAGGCAAAATAATTATTTGCAGAAATTTTTCAAATTAGGATTTGTGTTCTCAGAAAGCTTTTGATTTTATCTAAGTCTGCTGTTTAGTATTTTTGGACATGTGTAGAGCAGTATGCAATATTCTATATCAATTGAGATGCTTAATAACAAAATGTTATCTTTAATTCAAATTCAAAATCCTTTATAGAGTAAAACCCCCTCTCAAGCGGACAATTTTTAATTCCCCGGTTCCCAAGGCAAATAGCATTCTTTAAGCCCTGTCCTGTGGACACCCCTCTATTGCCGACAAAAGAATCGGCTTGTTACAGGGTTCGTACTCAATTTCAGAAATAAAACGAAGGAGTTTTGAAGGAGTACAATGAGATTTTGAAGGAGTACTAATGGGCAATTCCACCGTTACGGACGTAACAATCACAGACTTTAAACACTCATAATTTCAATTTGGTTTCATAAAAAGCTATAATTTTTTTTTCTGTTGTATAGTTGGGTGTTATTAATGCTATCAAAAATTTAGGTGCAGATTGCTTTATTAGAAAAAGTAACAAAAATTAAAAACTGCCTGTTACCAGGGGCGGACTGGGAAGGAAATTCGGCCCTGGCAACTGTCAAATCAACTGGCCCTTGGGGAGGGGGGGAGAGTACTACAGGGAATCTGAAAAACGTGCATTCTTATGCGAGTAAACACCGTAAATACGCAATGCAATCTAATTTTGTAGTTTTGCGATTACAATTTACAAATTTTTATTAATTATATCATTATATGACTAACATTAAATGCCTGATAAAAAGAAAATTAATTCATTTGATGTTATGTCCCTTTCAATTGATTAAACATGAGAGGGAAAACGTATTTCAAGAAAAGCAATGTTTTCTCTCCCTCCTTTTTTTTAATTTTTTTTGGAACCATTTTATAGTTTGCAACTAAATTTAAAACAAATGATTAAAAAGCGTTTTGAACAAAATGAAGAAAAAAATGTTAAAGGCATAGGTATCGAAGAATATAAAATTATCATTTTTTTTCTTTCTTCTCATTCAATAGATCAAGTCCGCCTCTGTTAAGACTTTTTGACCATTTAACTTTCAATGCAAACCCCCTAAATGACCGGCTAAGGTGCAATGATGTCCCATATTACTTACCCTCTGTCCACAACCCGGAAAAAGGGTCCTACATACATGGTATTATTACTTATATATTCAAAATAAATTGATATAACATGAAAAAAAAAGTTGAATTAGCATGCTTTTTAAGTTCTAATTTGCAATGAACTAGTGGCAAAAGCAGAAGTTTACAATATACATGCTCACGATACGAACCGTAACTAGTATCAGTGGGTAACAAGAGAATTTTTGCATCACATATTTTCCAAAATAAGTAATTTTTCACCGGAAGTAAAATAAAACAAACTGAAGATTAAATCTATTTTTTTTTAATTTATGCTACAACACTCTCCAATTCGAATAACCCAGCAAATGACATGTTTTAAATAGTATTAAGAACAAATCTCGATAATTTCTGCTGATCTGCAAGGAATCTGTTGAACGTCGAATATAAAATGACTTTGACTTTTTATTATAAACTTAAATAGATAGATTATTTTTTGTAAGTCTTCAGCTCTATATCAGAATTCCTCCTTTTTATAATAATGAGAAAAAAGCTTTTTATATTCAGTATATAAGGACTACAAGCTACAAAGCAGCTTTTTCAGAACTAAAAAGTAAGCTTATAATGAGCTTAATTCAATAAAAAAAGTTAAACATTGTAATAATCTTACTTGAATGTTCATGGAATGGTTTACAACAATTCAAGTTAGCATTTTATTCAGTTTTTAATGAGTTTTCACGTGAAGAAGACAGTGATGCAATTTGAAATTATGTATAACACTCCGCTAAAACAAAGAATTTATCACCGCAAAATACAAAATGGCTCATTGCTCATTGCTCTAAGTTTGGCTGAGAGGTATTACCAGTGAGTATTAGTGAGACCATTACTTGAGAGTTTTTCGAGATTTTAAGCTTCAAGTTATCCTAGTAATAAAACATACTAGTTACTCATGTGACGTTCTTTCCCTGATATATGCTGTGCCCGCAAGTCTTTTTTTTTTCTTCAAATTTTGTGCTTCGCTAATATTGTTTAATCTATTATATTTCTTATTACAAATTGCTCAATTTGTTCCAACTATTAGTAGTTTTGTTTCTTTTTTCCTGTATATATTTTTTTATTAGAATAAAATTAAATAAAACGCTAGATATGAGATGACAGAGTTTGAAAGGGTGCTATTGGACAAGTAAAACCAATTTTTTATGCAGGGACGCTCCGAACTTAAATTTTTGGAAGAGGGAAAATTCTGAATTTGCCGAATGGAATTTCTAATTTTGCCGATTGATAAAATACAGGTATGCACCAATAGGTACGTACATCTAATGAAAAGGGACATTCGGACATTTTAAAATTGCAATTTTGCAATTATGTGTCGAAATTTCCGAATCATCGGACAAAATTTGCAGAAAAATTATTTTTTCGGGAGGTCACAGCGACCTTCCGTGACCTCTCATCGGGGCGCCCTTGATTTAATAGCATTCTTTTTTGCATTATTTTATTATAGTATGCATCTGGAAAACACTTAATAATGCGGTTGATATCAGAATTCTTGTTATTAAACTTTTTTGTTTACTTTAAAAATTGCTCTTCTTTCCAGGTCATTTGCATTTAATAAAATACTAGAAAATCGCCCGTCAAGGTATGACGGGTAAAAACTGCTTCTACATTTGAACAAAGCCATTGCCTGTTTTTGATATGTTTTGATAGTTGAAATTTTGATCTTAACTCCAGTGGATGAACCCTAAACTCCAATAGATAGTTGACGGCTTTTTCGTTTCTTCATTCCTCTGAAATGACAGTCTTACCCGTAAAACAGTTAAGTGACCGGACCGAGTTCACCCTTGTCACGATAAAGCCTTTCCCTGCATGTTAAACATTACCAAAACATATTATTAAATTATCGCGCGTTACTCGATCATCGGCTAGTATATATATGAGGACATACATCAAAAATACCAAGACAAAAATCAAGTTTGAGAGTTGTAATAAAATGTAAAAAATATTTTCAATTCTAATGACTATTTCTAAAAGCTTGGTTCGCACTAAAACAAAATAAGTATATGGTTTCTTGATTGCAACACTCAAATTATTAATGTTAATTTAAGCAGCCAATGCAATTTAAACTAAAAATTGAGAGGGGAAGTAAAATATAGGAGTAGTATAGTAAAAGTTATTCGTACAGAGCTGTAGTACACCACCTATTTCTTCTCTCAAATTTTTAATTTTAATTTTATTGACTGCTTTAGAATTAACATGAACATAAAGATATTAAAATAAACTTAATTTTTGAGTGTTGGGGGGGGGGCAATCAAGAAGGCATATACTTGTTTTATTTATACTTTTTAGTGCGAACCAAGGTTTTAAAATTGTCTTTAGAATTCAAATTTTTTTTTTAAATTTTATTTTAAGATTTTTTCGTTTTGCAATTTAATTGAGGTGTGACGTTTTGAAATTTAAAAATACTTACTTGTTACCTATCCTTCCTTGAAAAAAAAATATTGACTTCTGTTTTAATTTAAATGTACACATAAAGAGATAAGTTTTTTTTACTATTTTTCTTTTTTTCAACATTGCTGATTTGTTTGCTATGTTTTTGGCAACAAAATAAGAACCAGAAGCAAAACGCAGGGAGAAAGTAAACTGAAAAATAGTCTTTAAAAAATAGCAGATTTTTAACACATTGATTGACTTTGATGTTTTAAGCGTATTTAAAATATTGTATAGGAGGCAAAAATATTTTGAAACTAAGTCGAAAGTTTCTCATTTGATTTTGCTCACTTTATTTCTAAAAAACCCTAATATTTTCTAAAGAAAAATTCGGCAGCCTTTGGACCTACAAATTGAATTTGCTTCTTTTTTCTTCAAGAATGAGAAAATTTGTAATATTCAACAAATTTGTAATACATCGTTAAAATTGTAAAAACAAATGCCTTACCTGCCTGTTCTGCTAATGTCTTTAGCATCAGTCTTCGGCTCTCTTTCTAAATACAGCTCTTAATGTTTTTTTTTATAGCATATCTTAAAATTGATTTAAAACCGTAACATGATGAATTAAAAAATATCCTGGGAATCAAATAAAAAAAGTCAAAACTAGCGGAACAAAGTTAGTGTTGTGAGCTAAAGAAGATATTCTTTACAGAATGATTCACAACATTCAAAAAAGACTTCGCCAAATTTATCGGCAGTTGACGAGGGCATGTAGTGGCTCCAATTCCATTGGAACAGTGTAACCAGAGCTGCAGTGTAACACCCCTAGGCTGGTGGGGTGCACAAGCTCTGAGAGGGAAAGACGTTGACAGTTTTATGACGTTTAATTGTAGAAAAAGGATATTTTAGCATTTCTGCTGTTTTGTATTCGTGTGTACTTCTCACAGCTCTGAGAGAGGGAGATTCTTAGATAAGATACAACAAGTACGGGTCACTGGTCACTTTAAAATGAGTCTTTTTACAAAAAAACATTGTAATAAAAGTAATCTATCTTGTGTTTCAGATGAATGGGAGGTAATTGGAATAAGGCGATTTTTATTGCTTTAATGATTCAAGTGAACGTCAAGTTGAAAATGTAAGTTACGAGACGATAGGATCACCCAACTCCACTCCATTTTAGTTGTTTCTTATTTACTGCTTTCTTTCTTGTTAAGAGGAGGGTCTCTTCGATTAACACCGTTACTGAAAGAGAAAGTTTTTAAGTGTTCGATTGTACTTAAAAACTATTCATGAAAAGCGGCAGGGAAACAGCCCTGAAGCGAAGCACTGGAGGCCACACACAGATGTGAAAGACTTTAAATATTGAATCAGAGATTTTCTCATTTCTGACACTAAAAAGAGGTTCTAGTTTTATTAAAATAGTAAGCTGCACTTACTTTGTAAAAATAAAACAAGTGTCAGTGGGAAATTCTCGACCAGCTCTTTGCCGTACAGGAAGGACCAGGAACAAGCCACCGTGAGCTTAGCCAAGACCCAGAGGAAATGACATGCAAACTCCTCCCCCCCCCCCACACACACACAACCTTTACTTAAATAGCAGCAAAGAGAGCGATAGGGGATAAAAACACTCTTTTAAAAAAAACATTAAACTCTCTCTCTCTCTCTATGCATACAAACACACACATATATATGTATGAAGATGTGTTATAAGGAGACCCCAGCCACAGAATTTTTCCTTCACTAAACTTTCTCTTCGTGAAACTTTACTCTAAACCGGGCCCCTTGTTTTGCAGGACCGACGAGAGACCATGTCAGCCTATACGTAAACTAGGGACCCGGCCCTTAGAAAGGGTCCGGATCAAAATTGGAGTAGTACAAGCAAGGCCCGCGTAAGATACCAGGGGGTCCGAGGCCATATGCTTTTCCGGGGCCCCTGTGCAGTCAACCCTTTTAATTTTAGCCATTGGCGAAAACAGGTTTAACTATTGTTTTTAAAAACATCAGCCATTTGGGGGCCCCTAAAAAATGGGGGCCCTAGGCCACGGTCTAGTCGGCTTATTCAGTAATCAGGCCCTGAGTTCAAGTTTGATAAGTTTTCTGCGGGAGGGGGGCCCATCAGTGACTAAACGGACAAAGGCCCGCTTTGGCCCTCGGCGGCCCTGTGTTTCCGACAAGGCTGACATGTCCTCTAGTCGATCCCAATTTTCATGGAAAGTTTTTCGTCATACCACAATGCTCTAAAACCTTTTCCCGAGCTATCGGTATCCCTCTGTGGGGCCATGGCACAAAAATTTCGCACTTGCAACCTGATCTTTTCGGTGGCCCTAGGAGGAACCGGCCCTTCTGGCATTTGCCCAAATGCCCACATAGCCAGTCCGCCCCTGCCTGTTACGGACGTAACTCAGAAAACAGCAAAATGTATACATTGTTATACAATTGCCAATATTCCTGTGAATTATTCATATATTTCTAAAATTTTCTTTGAAATACTTGTTCTAGAGATTTTAAGCTTTCTAAAACCATAAAGTTTTCATGGATACTGTTTGTAAAATTTATGATAGAAATTTATATATTTGTTACGGACGTAACAAAAAAGTGTTACGGACGTAACATGTCTGATATACTAATTGCACAAAGCAAATAAAAGCTTATGTATACTAATAATTTTTGTTAAGAGAGTGCAGTGGTCTAGATTAACACATTATTTTGACCATTTAATACTTTAATAGTTTTTAAAGATTTGGGGAGGTAGGGAGCAGCCCCCGTCCATATACCACCATGTAAATGAATATAAAATATAAATTGGTGCGTCATAAAAAGTGAAATTATCCAAGGGGAAATTAAGCAAAACAAAAGTGGAATTATTCAGTTACAAATAAATTTTTCAAATTTTTAACATAAACATGGAGGGAGAGCGGGGAGGGGGGGGGGTCTTCTACAAGGAAGAACTTTTACAGTTTAAGAATTTTCGATGATTTTCTCTATCTCTCAACAAATATATTAACTGCCAAATTTCTTTTAAAGTTTAACGGTTGCCTTTGATTTTGATCGCTTTTTAATAGAATTGGCACATTTTTGACAAAGGTGGAAAAAAAAACTGTCGAAACTGACATCGGAAAAATGCATTTTGGCCAACATTTGCCTAAGTAATCTAAATCTTGCTTCAAAACTAAATTTGCCTTATCTGTGGATCAGATGTAGCTAGTTTAATATTTAGTATTTTTAACTCTAATCTAATTATGCTTTTTAATTTAAGTTTTAAAACTATAAAATATTCAATGCATCAATGAAACAGTAATCTAAATATTATTTTTTTGTGGAGAGTAAATAACAATAAAAAGTAACTCAGTAACTTTGGTTTAAACTATTAAACAGGACAAATTCTTATCTCTAAGTAAGTTTTTAAATAAGAAGTAATATCAATTTGGCTATGCTTTCAGAATGATAGAAGTTTGAAGAGAAAAACTATAATTAATATCTGTAATATAAATTTAAAAAAAAAAAAACTTTATTGATAAAAATTACACACAAAATGCTTTGGATTTCATCGTGTTAAATGATCAAGGAATTTTCACAAAAATCTACTGGGAGAACACTTTTTTTTTTTTTGTGTCATAGTGCATTGATGAAGCAAAGTTTAAGAAATTAAGGAACCCTCTAGAATATTTTAATGCATGTTATTAAGCATTAATTGCTAATCTAGAATTATTAACACCAATTGAATTAGGATTTGGAGGATAAAAAAAATCTTACATTAAGAGGAACACCTCAGAGCAACAGTAGGATATCTTGTCTTATTCCTAGGATTAGATGTCTTAATGTTGCTCTGAGGCGACGATGTGTATTTCAATAATTTTAAAAAATGAAATTAAATATCCACTAATATTTATAAAATTTTGAAAATCACAGTATCAGAAGTTTTGTTATATCATATTACATGTCATACCCTATATTTTCATTGCCTATCCTGTATTTTTTTTCTTTTTAAGTGAAAATATACATGTGTTACGGACGTAACGTACTGCTTTTTGTTACGTCCGTAACAAAAAATGTTACGTCTGTAACGCCATTTTTTTAAAAACTAAAGAAATTCTAATGTTTTAAACTATGGTAAACAATTACTCTGATGAATTGCTAAAAGGACAAAGAAGGATTTCTTTTAATTTTGATTTTTTAGGAAGCAACACCAACTTTTGCTAAATTTTTGTTACGGACGTAACATTGAACTTCATTTTTTAAAAATTTTAATTGCCTAATTTCATTTTGTAAAAAAATAAAAATAAATGCATGTTATTATAGTATTATGTTAATAATTTAAGCTGTACTGCAATTAATTTTGTTTATTTTTATTTTGCTATTAGAAATAAGCGTTTGAAAATGGGGTATTTTTTTCTGATTGTTTTGAAGACCCGACTATCATACTTCCAACTAGGAAAAAATTTATTATTTAATTTTTATTAAAAAAGCAATGCAATATTCTGAAAATACACATTGCAAGCTTTACAATGATGTATAATATAGCAAAATAACTGCAATATGAAATTTTGACCTACTGGTTTCACTTTTCATGGAATTGCCCTAATGGAGTGCCATTAAATGATGTCACACTTTTTTTCAATATATTTGACCATCTGCATCCTTTATCACAAAGGGTCTACCTTCACCCAAACTTCTCCTCTTGTCATGTCCTATTTTTTATAAACATATTGTTACAATAACTGTGTGATGTCACTTTTTGTCACTCTCTCTCTTCCCCTTGTCACAATTTCATGAACCCGTCTCCTCCTCAAAGCATGACATCACTTGTGGATGACCCTTTTTACAATATCATAACTTTGATTTACTAAACAATTGTTTCTTTAACATAATCACTTAATGTAGTACATTTACTTATGTAGTTTTAAATATTTAAATCATAATTAGACAACTTGACTTTTGCTGCTGAGTGTGGTGGAGGAAAAAACAATAATCATAAAACTTGAAAAAATAGCCAAGCACCATTTAAGCATGTTTGACTTCACTTATGAAATGTCTTAGTCTTCTAATAAAATTCTCACCTTCAATTTTATGAATTAACTATGATCGATTTGTGAATCGAAAAAATAAATCCACGAAATGACTACATTAAAATTGCCTTTGTGACGAAGTTAGTTGTCAATCGAAGTATTTTAGGTTTCTGTTATAGAGGAAGATTATGTAGTCTCGAACTAAAAAAGAAGGAGTTAAAACCAAAATGAAGGAGTTTGAAGGGCCCCTTCAAAAAAATTTCATAAATGAAGGAGTTTTGAAGGAGTGTACGAACCCTGTGTTAGTGTCCTCACTAGAGGGATTTTACTGTACTATATTATTTATATTGTTAGCGAGTTCAGCCATTTCAAGAAATTCTTTAAATGACGACACAGTTCTTGAGAAAAGCACAGGAGATTTATTTACAGCTATGTACAGGAAATGTTGTTACATATATAAATTTATAAATGTAAATAACACTGTAAATTCAACGGTCACACACTTATTTACATCCAAATATGCAAAAACACAGCGCAAATGCCAATACACACTTCTAGCCAAACGCTGAAAATAAGACTCCACAGTTAGAAAGTAAACTAACTGACCCATCCATTCACAAGACGCCTGGCGTTTTATACCGAGCAAAGAAATATCCAGAAAATCCTACAATGTTCAACAAGTTTCTCATGTTTTCTTTTTATTCCATTCACAAATCTTATCGCTCAGAAATGGGGGACCATATACTTCAGTCCAATGTTACGGGGTTGTATGTACATTACAAGAAGCTATTTACAGGTTATGTTACTAAGACAATTTTAGATGAAAACTAATAGATTAAACGCCTAATTGTTGTGTAATAATTTCTACTTCTACTTCTTGTACCATTGTAACTTCAACTTCAACTCCCAGTCCAGATGCAGTTTCGATATGGCGTGTACGTACGGCAAAATGTTGTTCTTTAATAAATTATGTAATATTCAATCTCGTCTTTCAATGGACTATGAAATACAAAATATATAATACTAATTTAGCCAGATTGCAACAAATTAATCACAAAAATAATTACTATTTACAGACTTTAACAATATTTTAAACATCCTGTTTAAATGTGGCATGTATATTTTCAGGAAAGAAATGAATTTTTTCAAGGAAAAGACCAGTACGACCACTTCCCCCGGTAAGTTTTGCTTTTATGTCGTTCAGAATTCATCTTTATGCTTAGGGGGCTGGTGCACCAACAACGTGGGGAGTCAAAAGAAGGGTACAGATGTGATATACCCCCCCCCCCCCCATTTGGTGACATCCGATTTTTTACACAAAATTAGGAACTACTTTGATATACCCCCCAAATCGGAAATTTGGCAACTTTTTTTTCTCGCCAAGCAAAATACCTGTTTTATGGCTCAAAATTCCCTGAAACTTTTCAACAACACTACATACCGTAGGCATATTGAAAGCTAAAAGATAAAAATAATTAATAGAAAAGAAATATAATTGGAAAATACAACCAGATTTGCAGCAAAATACGGCAAGTCAGAAATCTGCTTGATCACTTCACAAAAAAAAGGCGGATGAATGAAATGGCGCTAAAACATATATGAAATCCAAATATTGTTGCCACAAAACTTTAAAAAAAAAAATCAAAAAATGCTACAAAATATAAGAAAATACTAAATTTGGAAACAACAAAAACCTAAAAGCTGAAAAAAGCTAAATTGGCAACACCAAAATAAGAGACAGCAACCCTAAAAAGTCCGTAGAGAGTGCCAAATTTGGCGCGTAATTTTTTTTTTTTTGGGGGGGGGGGTATATCAAAGTTATACCCAAAATTGAAATATATTTCTCGCCAATAAGGCGATAACTTTTTAAGCATGGTATCCCTGGCTAAACTAACCTGTGTTTGGCAACCCGAAGGCAATCTTAGATCTGTTCAAACTTGTTTACGGCTCATGTTGCATAGGAAAGCTTATTTTGCGTGTTGGTTTAATTTAGTTAATAAAATTTTAACTTTATATTTGCATGTAAATTTATTCTACAAAAAAAGTACAGTTATTTTATTCTAAAAGTTAATTCTTATCGATGCCACGAATTATTTAGATATATTCTATAAACGTGTCTCCTTTAGGTACTGAATTTCTGAAAATAAGTTGACTCCAGCATTTTATAAAAATATAAAGGTGTTATTTTATGTAAAATATAATAGGTGTTTTGAAAGCATGTCTGGATAACGAATAAATGTATGGTATTTTTGTATTGTTTATGTTTAGGATGTTCTGTTGAGACATTTCTACTTTTCATACATCGAAATTTGAATAACTAAGCGTTTTTTTTTGTGGCTGAAATAGGTATATTTTGGGGATGTTTTCTGCTTTAAAAATCGCATATTGTATCGCTTTTCTCTTTTTTAGCAGAGTATGAGAATTGTTTTTGTTCGAAGAATTGCATGTTGGAAAATAGCTTTTATTTCAATTGGTACATATTTCTTTGGTGAGCTGTGATAATAATTTGTTAATTTAAGCATTTTAAATACCTACTAGTAATTTTTCTTTGTGTACAAAAACTTTCTAGTTTCTGGTATTTTTGAAGCAAACATTCGTGATGTTTTTTGCTGCCTGGTTTTATGTTTTTATATATATTGTCTTCTAAAGTGCTTTGATCATGTTCTTTTGTCTGATTTTTTCCTGTTGGCGCTAAAAAAAGCATCGCTAAGAACGATGTATGACATCTGTCGTCATACATCGTTTTCTTGGCGATGCTTTCTTGGCGCCAACAGGAAAAAGTCGCCAAGGGTGGGGTACATGACATTAGTTCCAAAAGAAGTGTGGAAGCTAGAGTACATGACTGCTGAAGTAATTCTTTTTTTTTTCCTGTGAAGTTGGGTTTTAATATTTACCGATTAAGGGGTCTAAGGGGACCTTTAACCTTCAAAATTTTTGACTTTCTGGAAAAGATATATGTTATGCATATTTTAATTCTGAACAATTTGATACCTAATTTATTACCATATGCCAAAAACTTTTCAAGTTATCCTAAAAATGTGTAACCTTTCCCCATAGCGATTTATGTTAACGGCAGCTTTTTTTCTCAGGTGCCGGTTTCTTGTTTTGCGTGCGTGATATTTCAGAAAGTTTTTTATATATTTCCGTAAAACTTTTGATGAATGTTTTTCTGATGTATTTTTATGATCTGAACCTAAATTTTAACTAAAAAAAAGTCTATATTTAAAAAAAAAAATATTTTTTTCCAAAATTTTGGAAAATTTTTACATTAACTTATAAAATTTCAAAAAAAAAAAAAAAAAAAATAATAATAATAATTTTAAAAAAATTAATAAATTTAGGTTCAGATCATAAAAATAAATAATATAGTACATAACTTTTTGATTATGTTCAAGAATAAATTAAAAATATTGCTATGATCAATGTAATTTTTATATTGAAAATACTGTGACTGAAAAAATAATTATCAAAAATATCAAAATATCATGATAGTTTCAAAATAAATATCAGATATATATCATGATATATATAGGCGAACCCTGGTTACATGCTTTTCTTTTTCATCTGCAGAGAAGCAAAATGCTGTGATAATGGGGCGCAGGACCTGGTTCTCCATTCCGGAGAAATTCCGTCCGTTGTCCGGGAGGATCAACGTCGTGCTCTCCGGCAGGCACAAGTAAGGAAGTATGCCGAGGTCGGGCTCGGAGATATCTTTTGTCCCTTAGCTCTGTGATCATTTTCACTACCAAGGTGTGAAGGATTCAAATCAATGATTTCATTTAGGGATGCATAAAATACCATGCTTTGCAAAAACCGGCCAAAACTGGATTTAACCACCGTAGAGCTGGCCAAAACTGCGTTGCATGAAAGCACACTAATATGTGTATACATACAAGTTTGTATACATAATATAGCACATTTTAATGCATGATTAAAAGGAATAGGATGTGTATTTATCGTATTTGAAATAATTTTTAAAACCGATTTATTGATCAAAACAACTTTTTTTTAACATTAAAATTTACAGTCGAGTCCCGACTTACACGAGGGATGCCTTCCAAGACCCCTCGCGTAAGTCGAAATTTCGCGTCGTGGAAAAGGGTATGTGTAAAAGCTTTTATAAACATACCCAATTGTTTCATACACTTGTAAACACCACCTCAAGCTGATAAAAAACATTTCTTAACCATACATTACTGTTTCTTAATTTTTTATGTATATAGAATAAAAAAAAATCGTTTTATTCAACATAAAATACTGCTATGATGCAAAAAATCAATGATCAATGGGAAAGAAAGACATAAAATTAAAAAAAAAAAAGTACGGCACATACAGTATGAAGCAAGAAAAACAAATGCACAATAATTTTATCTTTGTAGCTTTAGAAAATGAAGATGTTGATTTAAGTTGCGTGATCAAACCGCTATTCTAATATATATTTGAACAGTTGCTTCACTAATTCTTTTATAACGTTTCCATCTATGGCAACAACCCTTGTCCTGCTTCATTTAATTCACAATACAAGAGCAGCTTCCATTTTCATATTTTTTTGCATTTTTCTTAGATACTACTCGGTGAACTTTTACCGATTTCCTTTTCTTGACTTTTAATTGTACAAATGGACGATTCACTCATACCTAATTGTCGTGCTGCCTTCGACGCATTTTATAGTTGTTCAATCACATGATCTTTAGCTTTTCTTGAACTGTCAGAAACTTTCTCTTTTCCTTTCCATCTTCACAAGATGAAACATTGCTCTTAGGTGTCATTATATTTCAACAACTTTCACATCTAGAATGAAAAAAAAAATGGAAAATGAGAAGTAGTTATTTGTGTAAGCGATGTTTCAGAGCAGTACGGTGTGAGAACTTCCACTCTAAGTGATGCTAAAGGTATGAAGGTCCGTTCACGAAACTTTTTTTTTTTGGAAGCCAATAACAAAGCAGATACTTACACACCACAATTCAATTCTGAAAATTTTCGTGTTGTAGGCGAGGAATTCGTGTTATATCTAAAATTCTTTACTGGGAAAAAAATGGCGTAATAGCCATTTCGCGTAAGTCAGATCGCGTTGTAGCGGGAGTCGACTGTATTCACAACGAAGATAAAGGGACACTCGTTTATCAGGAATACTGAACAGCCTACACTATAAAATAATAGCTATTCTTCACAAAACTTGTAACATGTATTCAATGTATCGCAAAATAAGTAATTTACTTTGATTAAATTTGAAATTCATTTTGTGGGCGTAAAACTTTGAAACAAGTACGTATTGTGCTATTTACACTGTTTGAAACATTATGATCTGACAAGCCATTATGAACAGTCATTTATTACTTGCACAGGGTGTAAAAGGAACTGTTTACTTTAATAATGAACAGTGACTGATTATTTCATATTTCTTTTAATTATGTACTCATTTATTTTGATTTTAAATCTTGTTATTTCCTATACCCACACCTAATAGCCAAAACGGATTTTATCCAAGCCAGTTTTAACCGGTTTTTTCCGTGGTTAAAACCACCACTGGCTGAAACTCTGACAACCCTGCAGAATATATATGAATTGTATGCATAATCATTAAATATAGCAACTGAATAACAAACAAAAGAAAGAAACGTAATTGGAATATTCTCTCAAACATTTGGGAGCAGAAAGGGAACTGATAGAAACAGGTGCATGGTAAAAATAAACCAAGGTTGGCAAAAACCTGGGTTTTTTTAAAAAAGCCCAAAATCCAACTAAGGTTGGGTCTTTTAAAAGAAATGTTTTTTTTTTTGTCTTTTTTTAGTGAAAATGTGGGGTACTTGCAGCATATAGGGTAATTGTAGCGTAAGTATATGGAACAAAGCGCAAAAATTATCTTGGAGTAAAAAAAGCTGGAAAACTAGTTAAAATTCAGCGTTTTCTGAAGAAAAGTATAAAAGGCAACAAAACCCAAGAATGGTGAAGTTTCCGATTTTTTAGTTTCCGTGATTACCAACAGTTAAGGCAAAGTTACTTCTCGAGTGATAAAATCTATTGTTTGTTTTTAATTACTACATTTTTTTTTTGTATTTTACTTCATTGTATTTCATTCTGTTAAGCGAAACTACTGTAGCACCTCAAGTAGTTTAAATCCCTTTTTGCTGAATTCCAGCTTAATCAAGACATTTCCTTGAATTTTATGTTGCCTGTTTTTCTATTTCTGTGTACGGAGTAAGAAATATTAAACTTTTTTGTAAGATAATGAAAATACTGTACATCCTATTCCGTTTTCTGTCCGACCGCTTGTGAAACCTGTTGATTTCTAAAAAAAATATACCTTGTTTATTCGAGATTTGTGACGGGTTGGTTTGCAGAAGATAATTCACATGAAAGCTTTTTAGCTAGTGTAATTTCCTCTGTATAATCTACAAATATTGAGAAAATCCA
This sequence comes from Uloborus diversus, assembly GCF_026930045.1. NCBI lineage: Eukaryota > Metazoa > Arthropoda > Arachnida > Araneae > Uloboridae > Uloborus > Uloborus diversus. The sequence continues at coordinate 2,854,020 of NW_026557876.1, forward strand.
ACCTGACAGTACTTAGTCAAGATAATTTGAGTTATTTATTGAGCAGTTATAGAAAAAAGTTTAATATATTTGTTAAAAATCTTTGAAGTATTTTTTTTAATGCAGTCAAGTGTTAAGAAATACAGTGAAATCCCGTTACAAACGAACTTCAAGGGACCGCAAATTTTGTTCGTTGTAACGGCAATTTCGTTATAATGGAATTCAAACAACGTACTGGGAATTACATCGGGGACTAAAATTTTATTTCGTTGAAACGGAAATTTCGTTGTATTGGTATTCGTTGTAACGGGATTTCACTGTACTATTAAAGTTCAAAATTCATTTTTTATGTCCATTGTCTGTGGTAAAGAACAAATAAAGAATAAGTTTAAATTGTGAAAGTATTTAAATTAATCAATTTTTTGAACAACTTCTCAGAAAATTTAAAAAAAAAACAAAAAGTGGGCTAAATATTATGTTTTTTAAAAGGGTTTTTCAAAAAAACCCTTTTTAAATGGGGTTTTTCAAAAAAAAAAAAAAAACATTAGGTCCAATCCAGCCAACCCTGAAATAAACAAAAAAAAAAAAAAAAAACTTGCTCCCTTCCCCTTTTCAAAATTGGATGTTTTCATTTTATTCAAATTCTGAAACTTAGGATGAAAAAAGTTTCATCTTTTTCCCGTAAAAGAAACATTCTCATATTGTTATTTCTGAAGAAAACCATTACTAATGTATGGATACTGCATTCATTAGAGCATAAAATTATGACTTTAACTTAGGTTGTTTTTAACCCCAAATCATTGAAATGTTTTTCTAAACAGAATTCTTAGTTTTTAAAATCAGGAATGATGCAACTTCTACATTAAAAAAAAAAAAAAAAAAAACCTGTACTACTGGGTTTTGGAAATCCAAAACCCCCCCCCCGGAACTTTGGGGTACGTAAATTTAAAAAATCCTGCCCGAATTCAGGAATTTGCAATTCAAAAAGCGCCCTCAGGATTCATGAATTAAAAAAGAGCCTTGAACTCTGAGATTGAAGTACTTATTTAAAAAACCCTTAAAACTACCAGTTTTAGGGAAAATACCAGCCCCCCCCCCCCTACTGCCCCTGCACTTTTTACTGGAAATTTATTTATTTCATTTTCTAATTTAGGAGCCAAAACTAGAAAGAACAAAAAAGCAGAAGTGTCAAAATTTTTACATGATAATTATTTGTTTTACTTTGTACATCTGTTTACGAAATATTATTTAGCACAAGCAGTCACTTTCAGTTTATCACTGTTTAGATATTAGTAAATCAATTATTTTACTTAAACAAGCCAAACTTGTTCAATGAAATTACAGTAGAAGACCATTATAACGCACACCTAAGACCAGAGCTTTTGCGTTATACAGGTTTTTGCATTATATAGATCATTTCAAAAATTTTGAAACAAATATTCAGAATATATCTACATATTAGTACTTCAGAATGAGTTTTATCTGCAAGGAGTATTAAAGCACCCATACTACAATGAGTTGTTCACAAATAAATATGTTTCACAATCAAAATCCTGCACTTCTGCTAGCTTCATCGTTTGCATAACAGCTGCATTTTCAAGAGCCATCTGGTGTTTTCTGTTTACTGTGAATGCTAATTTTCATTTAAAAGCTATGAATTAATATGGAAAGATGAAAAACTTTTCAAAATTGAATTTGCCTAACCATTTTTATATTTGTAAAGCAAAACAGAGGGATTTTTTAAGCTTCAAAACCTATTATTTACTTCTGAAAAGTTGTGCGGTTTATAGAGAATTGCGTTATACAGGTCGGCATTATAATGGTCTTCTACTGTATTGCCAGGCATTTGTGACATCTCAAACTACTTTGGGGCAAATAATTCAAGTCTAATTCATGTCGAAGTGTTTCTTCGGGGAATGTTATTGTCCATAATTCATCAAAATCTTAAGAAAAAACACGAGTTAAGCTGTTAGATTTACATCGATTACCACTCATCCGCTCCTCAAAACCAGCCCTAGCAAAATTTGATGCTTCTTTTTTTTTTGCTGCCATTAAAAGTCCTATGGCTTTTAGTTGTCGTTTTTTTCTTCATTTTTTTTTTGCTGCCGCTAAAAATCCTATGGCTTTTAGCTGTTTTTTTCTTCTTTTTTTTGTCCCCCCCTCCCCACATTTTTCAGTCCCAATCCCTGCCTCTGCCAGTTTTTGATTAGAATACAGAGTGATTTTTGAGTAATGGTTTGACTGTTTTCTTCCCCCAGAACCCTGGAGGGTGCAGACTACGTCGCAGACTCATTGGAGCAGGCTATGGACTGGTTGCAGTCCTCCCCCACCAATGAGAAGCTCGACAAGATTTTCGTCATCGGAGGAGCGACCATTTACAAGGTTCGAAAACCCTGCTGTTCGTTTTTTGATGATTGATTGTGGAAGTATTTCTTGTTGACCATTTCCTTAAAACCATTGGGGCGGTCAGTTGAGCCGATCAACAGGTCAGTTGGGCTTAGTGGGCGGTCAGTTGAGCTTAGTAGATGGTAAGTTGAGCCAATCAAAGATTGGTTGAGTTTAGTAGATGGTAAGTTGAGCTAGTCAATGGTAAGTTGAGCCAATCAATGGTCCGTTGAGCTTAGTAGATGGTAAGTTGAGCCAATCAATGGTTAGTTGAGCTTAGTAGGTGGTAAGTTGAGCCAATCAATGGTCGATTGAGCATAGTGAGCGGCCAATCAATGGTCAGTTGAGCTTAGTAGGTGGTAAGTTGAGCCAATCAATGGTTGGTTGAGCATAGTGAGCGGCCAATCAATGGTCAGTTGAGCTTAGTAGGTGGTAAGTTGAGCCAATCAATGGGTCGGTTGAGCTTAGTGGGCGGTCAGTTGAGCCAATGAATGGTCAGTTGAGCTTGGTGGGGCGGTCAGTTGTGCCAATTCATGGTCGGTTAAGCTTAGTGGGCAATCAGTGAGCCAATCAATGGTCAGTTGAGCTTAGTAGATGGTAAATTGAGCCAATCAATGGTCAGTTGAGTTTAGTGAGTGGTCATTGAGCTTAGTGGGTGGTCAGTTGAGCCAATCAATGGTCGGTTTGATCTTAGTATGCGGTCAGTCGAGCCAATCAATGGTCAGTTGAGCTTAGTAGATGGTAAGTTGAGCCAATCAATAGTCAGTTGAGCTTAGTAGATGGTAAGTTGAGCCAATCAAAGGTTGATTAAGCTTAGTAGATGGTAAGTTGAGCCAATCAATGGTCAGTTGAGCTTAGTAGATGGTAAATTGAGCCAATCAATGGTCAGTTGAGTTTAGTGAGTGGTCATTGAGCTTAGTGGGGTGGTCAGTTGAGCCAATCAATGGTCGGTTGATCTTAGTATGCGGTCAGTCGAGCCAATCAATGGTCAGTTGAGCTTAGTAGATGGTAAGTTGAGCCAATCAATAGTCAGTTGAGCTTAGTAGATGGTAAGTTGAGCCAATCAAAGGTTGATTAAACTTAGTAGATGGTAAGTTGAGCCAATC